>NC_058413.1:97794550-98035813 GCF_002201575.2 Neomonachus schauinslandi
AAATAAATAAATAAAATCTTAAAAAAAAAAAAAAAAAGAAAGGAAAAGGCATGGCACAGAGAGGAAGTAGCCGAAGGAAGGAACGTAAATGCAGAGTAGTCTAGCAATGCTAGAAGGGCTGGGGAAAGTTGGAAAGGTGGGTGGGGCTGGGCCGTGGAGGAGCTTGAAGGACAAGGCTCAGAGGGCTAGACTGTTCTGTGAGCAGATGGGAGCCCCCCCGTGTTTTTGAGTAAGGAGTTGACACAACATGATTAGCCTGACTGTCCCCACGCTAGGAATGGATGGCCTAAGGGAAATGAATTGGAGGTAGTGAGCCATGTGTGATCTCGGTCGGAGAGAACACGAATATGAGCTGAGCTGGTAGGAATGGAAATAGAAGGAAGGAAATAGATTCAGGACACACGGGGTAGAAGCAGGAAAAGTTTTATTACCAGTTGGGAATGGGAAATGAGGGGGAGAAGGGAGACTCCAGTGCTCCCAATAGCTGGGATGGTAATGCCTTTAACGGACATTAATGGGAACATGAGCAATAGAACAGATTCGTTTTCGGAAGATGGCGAGTTTGAGCTCTTTCTTCCCAGGTAAGTATTAGAAGTTCAGGAATTTAAGAGTGGTACCAAGACCAGGGATAGAAACTTGGAGAATTATTACCAAACAAATGATAATGGAAGCTCTGGGACCAGAAGAGTCAGCCTTAGAGCAAGGAGAGAGACAAAATCAGCACAGGCCTTACAAGAACACACGTGGTATAGAAGGAGAAAGGAGTAAAGCAAACAGCAAATGGAGACCGAGTTGTCCAGGGCAGTAACACTAGGGAGGGGAGGGTAAGGAGGCGCCTAGCCTTTTCAGGCACTGTCACCGCAGGGAATGTGGTAGGCCTGGGGCAGGAGGGAGTCGGCTGGCTTCCAGACGAGTTATTCCCGTAAATACTTACATACATGAAAGTATTCAGAAGTCAGCAACTCTCTGTCCTTTGGCCTGCCATCTTTGCTCATGTCCTGAGCCTTCCTCTCCACACCTCCCCTCTCCTGTCTCTCATCTGCTCTCTCCTAAAATAGCGGGAGGGGAAGAAAAGTAGGGGGGAAGCTGAAGCACAAAGGGACTTGGAGTTTAATTGTAAATATTCCTGTTTCAGTGTGTAAATAAATTGCCTATTCTTCCTTTCGAATAAGCTACCTTAATGATAATAATGTCACTTTACCTAAATTTTCAAGTCCATGTGTCTCTAGTGGTTGGAAATGTGTTTGTCCTAAGAAGTAAAAATAATAGGAAAAGTCTGGGTCCAGGTGAGCAGGCTTTCAGGTAGTTACTGATTCTGGTGTGGCCTTAACATCAGTCACTATCCAATGTCACCTATGGTCTGAAAGCAACAGGCACGCTTGGCTCCCTCAATGTGGCTTTCTGCAGGGAACAGTGTTGGTTCTGTTGACATAAACCTGTCACGTGTACTTCAGTTAACCAGGGGTCTTTGGCATTCCAGCTCATCTGTATCTCCCTTTCACTATTATGTTATGTTCCAGTGGCTGGTTGGAGAATTTCTAAATGGTTTCTCTTCACATTGGATGCTCAAATGTAACGCTCTAGAACCTTTGTTCAGTGACTAGAAGCTAGGAATGTGAGGTATGTCTGTTTGTCTTTCTAGATTTTGGCTTCAGTAACCTGTTCACTCCTGGGCAGCTGCTGAAGACCTGGTGCGGCAGCCCTCCCTACGCTGCACCTGAGCTCTTTGAGGGAAAGGAGTACGACGGGCCCAAAGTGGACATCTGGGTATGTACTGTCTTCTCTCAGCCCCCGGGCTGGTGGTTCTCCTTCACTGGGAACAGCGCCGTCACCCTGGGGGACATTGAATGCTGCACACGAATCGACACCTTGACCCCTGTGCTTTGAATTCCCAGTTCCTTGTGCAGAGTCTTTCCTCCAGCTCTTGTCTTAGGGACCGAGCCACAGATTTCAAACTTCCCCTTTTGCAGCTGCAAAAAAAAAAAAAAGCCCAAGAGCAAGCTTGGATGGGTGCCCTTGCCAAGAACAGAGATTCTTTCTGTTGTTGCCACTTGCCTTCTCCCTCGAGGATGAGTGCTGAGAGAAATTCTAGATATGTTACCCAAAATTAATGTCTGGAAGCAAAGAAGAATGTTAACTATCCTAAAGATAATTGGCCTTGACAATGCCTCATATTATTTCTCACAAAGAAGGAAGAAAAAGTTAGTTCCATTATCTTGTGCATGACTCACCATCATCTTCATACACATACTATAATGGCCTCTTTTGTTTCCTCTGATGCGATTAATTGTATGTACTCTCTGTTTGGGATGCAGAGCCTTGGAGTCGTCCTCTATGTGCTTGTGTGTGGTGCCCTGCCATTTGATGGGAGCACACTGCAGAATCTGCGGGCCCGGGTGTTGAGTGGAAAGTTCCGCATCCCATTTTTTATGTCCACAGGTAAGGTAGTTAACCAGCACATAGCAGTGATGGGGTTCACAGATGCTGAGTTCTCGCAGGAATTGGGTGACAGAGTATAAACGACCCGCTTAACAACCTTCTTAGTTCCAGTTTGCTGAATTGGCGCCTCCGGAAGCAAGGTTCTCCAGGAACACTGTGTACGGGCTGTGGCGTCCGGTGGCCCCCGCTCAGGTGGCCTGAGTTCGGCGCTAAGCTCCGCCTATAGCTACTCGTGTTGTGTGGCTGATGGCTAAGTCTGTGCGAGCTTTGGTTTCCTCCCCCGTCAGTGGCTGGCAGTTTTGTGAGGGCGTTACTCTGAAGACTAAATTAAATAGTCTGTGGAAAGAGTCGTTAGGCCCATCACATAGTTGCAAGGCAATAAATATTCCTGTTTCACCCCGGGAGTGTGCTGGAGTGTTTAAGGAACAGGCCGGGGGTCTCTGTGCTTGAAAGGAGTGACAGGGACAAGAGAGATGAGGGCAGAGAGGTGAGAGAGAACTTGCTTTTAGGGCCTAGTCAGTGGAAAGACCTGAGTTTTTACTTTGAGCTAAATTCAAAGGATCAGAGGGTTTTGACAGAAGAATGATGCAATCTGACTTTGGTTTTTTCCCTAACTTTTCAAACACACAAAAAAAGTCAAAAGCATGTGATGGCGATTTTTTTTTTTTAACCACTTTGGCTGCTCTGCTGGTTAAAAGGGTTAGGTGCTAAAGGAAGGGAGACTTTTGCAATCATCCAAATGAGAGATACTGGTGGCTCGTTCCCAGACTGGGTGTGGAGGTGGAGATGGTAAGAAGTGGTCAGATTGAAGAGATACTCCATACTGTGTGGCAGGCACCATTCAAAGCAGTTTATAAACATTGACTTGTCTTGTTATTACAACAACCCTGTGAGATATGTAAGTCTATCACCCCCATGTTGCAGTGATAAAACTGAAGCCAGGACATAGTTAGCAATTTTCCCCAAGATAACACAGCTACGAAGTGGCTAAACTAGAATTTGAACCTAGGCAGTCTGGTTCCAACAGCATTTATGTTGAATTTGATGTGAGAGAAAGAGTCACTAAAGGTAACTCCAGGGGTGTTGGCTTGAGCAATTGGAAGGATAGATTTACTGCTGACTGAGACTGGGACGACTAAGGAAGAATACTTAGTTTTGGAGAGATGTTTTAGATCATTTAGTTTGAGATGCACATTATACCTCTACGCTGAGATCTGGTGTAGGCAGTTGAATATAGGGCTGTAGCTTAGCTGGGAGTTGTGGGCCAGGGATGTACATTTGTGAATCATCGGTGTATAGATAATATTTACAGCTCTGACATGGGATCGCTTTATAGGCAGTGATTTTAGAGAAGGGGTCCAGGGGTTCATCTCCGGACCACACTAATGGTCAGAGATCAGGAAGATGAGGAGAGATCGGCACGGGAATCACCGGCGAGGTAAGCCAGAGGGGCTGCCGTCCTAGAAAACAAGGAAGAAAATGTTTCAAGGAGGAGAGAATGAGGAACTCTGCCAGGTGCTGCTGACAGGTGAGAGAAGATGAGCGGGAGCTGTGGTTTCGGGAAGGTGGAGATCAGCGACGGCGTTGGAAGACGGTTTCAGTGGAGGGGCAGGAGCACAAACCTAATTTGTGTGGCCACGACAGAAAAGGAATGGAGGGGAAATGGCGAAAAGAAATAGGCACAGCCATCCCCAATTTTACTATAAAAGGCAGCAGAGATGGGGTCCAGCAGCTCGCTCTGGCCAGTCATCAGTGATCCTTGTCATCATCCGCTGGGGGTCCTCGGTCCTTATCTTCATGACTGCCCAGCAGTACTTAGCACTGACCCTTTTTTAAAAATTAAATTAAATTAAAAATAAACTTTATTTTTTAGGGCAGTTTTAGGTTCACAGCAAAAGTGGACAGAAAGTGCAGCCAGTCCCCATATACCCACGTCCCCTCACTCGTAGCCTCCCCACGATCGGTGTCCACCAATGTAGCATATTTGTTACAGTCAAGCATCCTGCGTCCTACATCGACACTACATCAGATTATCATCCAAATTCCGTAGTTTCCGTTAGCATGGTGTCCATTCTGTGGATTTGCACAAATATATGATGACATGTATCCACCATTATACTCTCATACAGAGCAATTTCACTGCCCGAAAAATCCTCTGCACCTGTTGACCCCTTCCCCCAACCTCTGGTAGCCACTGATCATTTTACTGTCTCCTAGTTTTGCCTTTTCTAGAATGTCATATATAGTGGTTGGAATCCCATGGTATGTGGTCTTCTTTCATTCAGTAATATGTACCTAGGGTTCCTCTCTGGCTTTTGGGGACTTGGTCGCTCATTTCTTTTTAACGCTGAGTAGCATTCCATTGGGTGGATTTACCCTATTTATCCATTTGCTCACCAGACATTGTGGTTGCTTCCACGTTTGGGCAGCAATGAATAACACTGTTGTAAACTTTGTGTGCAGGTTTTGATGTGGATCTAAGCTTTCAACTCCTTTGGGCAAATAGGAGGAAGTGTGATTGCTGGTTTGAATGGAAGAGTAGGTTTAGTTTTGTAAGAAACCGCCAAGCTGTCTTCCAAGGTGGCTGCCGCACTTTGCATTCCTACCAGCAGTGAGCGAGTGTCCCCTTGGCTCCGCATCCTGGGCAGCATGGTGTACTGTCCATGCTCCGGAGGTTTGCCCTGCTAATGGACAGATGCGTAGTGGGTGCTTGTGATTTTAATTTGCAGTTCCCTGATGATGTATGATGAGCATCTTTTCATATTTACCATCTGTCCATCTTCTTTGGTGACTTGTCTGTCCAAGTGTTTGGCCCATTTTTAAATCAGGTTGTGTTTTCTTATCCTTGAGTCACTCCCTACTTTTTGAAACACTTTTTTCTCACTGCTTCTCAGACACCACATTCTCTTGTTTTCCTCCTATCTGTGGATGCACCTTCTCAGTCACCTCTGCCAGATTTCCTTTTCTCTGTTCATCCTTTAAGTCTTTTCTTCTTTATACCCTCTTTCTGAGCATGTCAACTGCTGTGGCTTCAGTGAGGACTGTCACGTTAGTCCCCTATTAACACTCAGTCAGCTCTCTGGCCCAGACCTCTCCTCTGGGATGAAGGGCGACCTAACCCATTGCTGCTGATCAAATTCACTTTTACGTCTTGAATTAACATCAGTAGAAACATTTCAAAACTGACTTTAACTCCCCGTCCCTATCCTTGGTTGCCTAGCCCAGTGAGTGGCGTACGTCACCATCAGAGCAAGGTAGGAACTAGCCTGATTCCTCCTCCTCTCTCACCATATTCACAGCTGATCAGTTACCAAATCCCGTCCATTCAGCCCTCCTTTCCTCTAGCACTTCTGTAGTGGTTCTTGCCTACATGAAAAAGAGGCAACTAACGGGTTTCTGGCTCCAGTCTTGTCCCTCCCTGATCCATCCTCCACGTGCTGCATGAGGAATCTTTCTAAAACAACATATAAAAACAACACACACACACACAGATCTGATCATACCATTTTCCAGCTTAAATTTCTCAGTGGTTTGTCTCCAAAATGGTTTGCCTCTAGGCTAAAGTTCACTCCTTTATGTGGCAGGGGCACTGACTTTCAAACATTTTGACCATGACCATAGTAAAAAATATCTTTTATACTGTGACCTAAAACACGTGTATGTCCACATCCCTAAACAGAAGTTTTTTTTTAAGAAGCAAAATGTGCCTTTACTATGTGCGCTACACTCCAATATATTTTATTCCATTACATTAAAAACTGCAGGTTATAACTTACTAGATTGATGTCATGACTGCTGTTTGAAAACCAGTGGTCTAGAAATAGCTGGTGCCTGCCCGTCTCTGTGGCCCCAACTCCCATTGTACACCTAGTCAGCCTGACTTCCTTCCAGTTCCCCGAACAAGTGATGTTCTGCGGAGCAGTTCCCTCTGCCTAGTAGAATACTTCTTCCTCCCCCAACCTGACTCTACCCACTCCTGTATTCTAGAATAAGAAATTAGATGTGCTAGAAAAAGAATCGAGATATTTCTACTGGTTTTCAGATCTCTGGGTTTTGTTTTTGTTTTTGTTTTTGTTTTTAATCATGGGACTTAACCAAATTTTTTATTGTAATTACTTCTTTTATTGTACATCTTCCACACCAGACTGAGCTTAGAGAAAATATAGATGAAGCGTGTTTTTTCACAGTTGTCTAGAGCCTAGCATAGTATCTGGCATGTGGCAGGACTTAGTAAATAGTGAGTAGATAGCAATAGAAGCCTATTTAAAACCCTCCAGTGGCTTGCATTTCCACTTAGAATAAAGGCCAAAAGCCATTATCGTGATGGCCAACAAGGCACAGCTGGGATTGGCCACCTCTTTCACGTCATTTCTTGCTACTGTTGGCCACAGGTTCCGAGCACCAGTCACAGAGGCATCCTTGCTGTATCTCAGACTCCCCAGGCACACACGTTCCTAAGTACTCACATGGCTTGCTTCCTCATGTCACTTGAGGTTTCTGCTTCAGCATCTCCTCAGAGAGGCCTTTCTCTTTCCAGAACTCTGCTTCAGTTTTTACTTGGCATGTACCACTGCCTGACCTCAGCTGTTGATCGCGTCCCTACTCCCTGTCCCACTGCCTCTTGACTGCAGTAAGCTTTTGTTTCTTTTCACTGCTGTATTTATTCCCAGGGCTTAGGACGGGGCCTGGGTCCTTGCAGGCACTCAGGAAGTGTCTGTTAAATGAATGAATGAAGGCCTGAGTAGGTTCGTTAAAATGCTATCAAAACTCCTCCAGAATGTACACTTGTATTCAAATAGTAACATTGGTAATAGTGATCTACATTTCTTTAGGACTTTCAAGTTGACACAGTACTTCCTATACTTGATCTAATTTGAGCTGGATAACCGTACTGTGGAATTGGTATTGATACATACTATTTTAGCATTTTGCCAGTGAAGTTTAAAGAAATGACTTGACCTGCCTAAAGCCACACAGGTAATACATGACTAACTTAGTCATTTATTTGGTGTTTGATGACACCGCACTGTTGCAAAGAAAGGGCAAGATAAACAAACCACTTCCTCTGCTTTTCCAGTGTCCACAGTATTTCCTGTGAGCAGCTTGGGTTCCCTCCGCCCTCCACCCCCGTCCCCTTGCATCATAGCAAAAGATTGGTACTCCATCCTTGCCAGAGCTGGCTTCAGATAGTGGAGGCTGGTAAAAAAGTTTATTATGCTGTCAACCACATTTGTCTATTAGTGCCTAGAAATAAACTATGTAGCATTTTAACTACTTAGAAAGAACTAATATTTGTAGTATAAGTTAACACGGAAGTTTAAAGATTCAGAGACTGTCGATATTATTATCCTAAATGTGGTCTGGTCACTTTTTAATCCTAGACAACTAATTCCATAAGTAGGAGTAAACATTTTTGTAAAGTTAAGGCCAGCAAATGAGCAACAACCCAGTCTAGGAAATGAGTAGACAGTTCTGTGGTAGCAGTCTGAGCCCTCCTGCCCTCAGGGACACACACCTGCTTGGCCTTGCCTAACATCATAGGCCCGAAGCCCAAGGCCCGGCAGACAGTGCCTTCAGAAGGACAAGGCAAAGGAGCAGATGAACTCACAAGGCTGTTTAGTCTCTTAGCTCAGACATCATAGTAACATAAAGTTTCAAGTTCACATAAAGGAGACCTACAGTCTGTCCCGAGTCCCTTTTTTGCTTACACCTCTAGTGTCCGGTCCCCGTGGCAGCTCACGAGAGCTGGAGTGAGCTCTAAGGCCGGAGCCGGCCGCTCTCCAGCCCGTCGGCTCTGCTTCCTGCACTGCTGGAGATAGGGCGGCTGAAGAGCAAGATCCTTTCTTTCCTCGGGCTGTTGTCACAGACTTGAGTGAGTTGATCATTTTTCTGCCGAAAGGATTTAGATGCTCCAGCAGAGCTGCTGTTCTCTACATTAGCACTTGGGAGGCCAAGTGGGTAAGGCCGCACCATCTAGCTGCTTCGAGTGCCGTTGAATTCCAGAATATCTGCAGCTGTGTGGGCCCATGCTATACAGATGGACACATTTAGTTCAAGAATTCTAAGCGTCTCTTTATTGTCAGTAATGTGTGGAATGAAGTGTCCTCACAACTAGTGGGTATTTCTGTGCCTGGTCTTGTGTGTTTGATACAGGCGTCCTTCCATGGTCATCCTGAGATCTGCTAAAGACCTGCTAAAGACCAAGTTGGAAGACAGTGGCACAAATTTACAAGAGGATTTATTCAAGGCTGAACGATTTTGAACCACATAGTTTTATGATTAGGTGTGTGACTTCCCCTCTTGCCTGGAATAGAAGCCCCTTTATATCAGAACTGTGTTCTGTACGTCATCATCTCCCATAAAACCTGACAGTACTTGCTATGCTGTAAACATTCAGTAAATATTTCTTTTTTTTTTTTTTAAAGATTTTATTTATTTGACAGAGAGAGACACAGTGAGAGAGGGAACACAAGCAGGGGGAGTGGGAGAGGGAGAAGCAGGCTTCCCGCTGAGCAGGGAGCCCGATGCGGGGCTCAATCCCAGGACCCTGGGATCATGACCTGAGCCGAAGGCAGACGCTTAACGACTGAGCCACCCAGGCGCCCCTCAGTAAATATTTCTTAGTGAAAAACTGAATTATCACCACTTACCTCTAGAATCTTATGTCAGACTCTTGGGTTTTATTATTAAACAGGTAATTCACTGATGATCCAAATTATTCACTGGTTTTATGGGTTTTTGTTATATGGGTTATTATGTGAATGACCAGGTCACGGGACTTCTAGTTTTAAAAAGGTTTTTTGATCTATTATGGATTTGGCTTTCTATGTCTCAAGTGAAATAAGTTTGGTCTAGACCAGCGTTTTTGGATTAAAATTCTGAGAGCATCCTGCAGAGTGGTTAGGTAAAAACCTGGAACCTAAATTACAGAAGAATTGAAAGTTGAAACTTGCTGGGTTTTGAGCTGTTATGGACAATGAGACCTCGCCTGACCACACGTGTTGTCAGGTGCTTTCTCTGACTCCCCCTCCCACTGAAGGAAGCCAGCAACTTAAATTTGTTGAGCACCAAACTCATTAACTACTAGGATATTTTTTAAAACCTTCAGAAGCCTACTTCTTAAAGCCTTGTTTGTCTTATTCACCAATTATACTATCTGCTACTGAATATTGTAAAGATCAGTCATTCATTTAATACTGAAGGAAAATTAATTTATAGTGGAAAAACTGCTGTGACAGTGAGTGCAGAGAGATCTCTTGTGGACAATATTTTTGAGTCCTTATTGATCAGACTTTATTGTGCCTTAATTAATTGTAATACTACATAAGCATTTTATCACTGGGAACACAAGACCCAGGCTTCCATAATGCTCCTGATGGAGACCGCTGTGCGGCTCCTGCCAAAGAGCTTGTACTTTGAAGCAGGCAGCTCTGCCCGGACTGGCTTACTCATCAAGAACCACACAACATCTTGCTTGGCTAAAAGCACTTTGCATAGAGGGGATGGGACAGGAAATTAAAGTAGCTCACCTACCAGCGTCCATATACCTAGGGGCTCAGCATCCTAAAAGCAGTTCTCTAATACATTTTGGGGCATAGTCTTCCACTAGCGGGAAACCCGCGTAGCACTTTCGTGTTAGTGAATAAAGAAATCACAGGGGAGGGCGCCTGGGTGGCTCAGTTGGTTAAGCGACTGCCTTCGGCTCAGGTCATGATCCTGGAGTCCCTGGATCGAGTCCCACATCGGGCTCCCTGCTCGGCAGGGAGTCTGCTTCTCCCTCTGACCCTCCCCCCTCTCATGTGCTCTCTCTCATTCTCTCTCTCTCAAATAAATAAATAAAATCTTTAAAAAAAAAAAAAAGAAATCACAGGGGATGTCAGGAAAGGGACAGGATCTACCTCAGGGTCACGCAGAGCTCCTCTGATTTTACCTAACATAGTGGGGAACCATGGGAAAGTACCAGTACTTACTGCCTTATTCATTATTGCCCCTTGCAAGCAGACTGTCTCCAAGCTTATGGCAGCCCTATGGAGGAAAATAGAGAGAGGGAGAAAGTTCTAAGTGGAAGGACTCCAGAGATTTGGATAATACTTAACATTCATTGAACACTTTCTATGGACCAGACACTGTTGCATTAATTTGTTTTATATGTAGAACCACCCTAGAAGTAGGCGACTCTCGTTATTTGATAGACAAGATAATCAAGGCATGGTAAGATGGAGTGATGGACCCTAAATCCTACAGCTAGGAAGTGGCAGAGCCGAGATTTGAACACTAGCCTTCTGGCTTCAGAAGCCACCTGTCTTTGCTCGTATTTTAATTCTCAAGAAATATGTATCTGCCAAGGTATTCCAAGTATCAAGAGAGTCCTAGAATACATATCTTTGTCCATCTACATCAGTTATGTGTTGGAAAAAGAGTATCAACTACTCTATATTGGACTCTGGAGTGAAACTAAACCAGAATTTTGTTCTACTCTAAGGATTGATATTAGGACTTACAAAACCATACTTGAATAGGGCGGTACAGGCAACAATGTAATTTTTAAACAATGTGAACTTCAAATTGGACAGCTTCTACTAGTAGAACACCGTGGCCTGCTGGGGGCTCTTCCTGGTGGGGCCTGGAGGTCAGCGTCAGCCTCGCAGCCTTTAAGCCCGCATCCCCTGATCTCCGAATCTTAAATCCGAAGCATCACAGCCACCCAGGAAAACTAGAAAATAAGGAACATTCAAGAAATAGTTGTTACTTTTCTAATAAATGGAGAGAGTTGGCCACTTGTTTTCTCCTCAGTCCATCTAAGACTGATAAACTGCTAAAACCAAAGAGAAAAGTCTCTCAGCCTAAGTTTATTCATTCTCCATGAGAAGCTTTTTCTCACCAGCCCCGTCTTTATTTGCTCATTTGTGCCAAGCCACCTTCCCTTGGCCTCTGTGTTCAGCCACAGAAAGTGTCTCACAGGGTTTAGTTATAAGGCACTTGATTTTTATTCCAGAACAGTCTGATAATAATTTGCAGCACTGTTGGGATTTGTACTTAAATCAAGAACTCTCCCATTTCCTTGTCTGATCTCTTACTGTCGGACCATCCTTCTAGGAATTCTACTGAATGGTTCAGTACTGGGACTCCCAGTTTTCTTTCCCCTAAAGAATTGAAAGCAGATGAGTTCAAAACAAGATTTTCTTTTTTCTCAGTGCCATTCTGACACAGGAGTTGCTGATCTCAGCTGAGTCAAATCTTATTACAGCCAACACTATTGTAGATTAAGTTCCATTATAGTTAATTCCGAGATTATGTATTTTCTTTGGTTGTGTAAAAGTGTGGTATTGACTAGTACTTTAAATAAACCCCCTTAACTAACTTGCGAGTTGGAAATGTGTATATATTTCTGTGTGACAGTAACATCAAAATTAGGTTTATAGAGTGTAAGTCTTCCAATCCCTACAGCATCATTGCTCCAGGAATATCCAATATAACAAAAAACCTCTGTATTTTGTATGATTGTATTTAACATTTATGCCATCTCTGAATGCATCTGTAGGTCTTAGCACATTCAGTGTATGTTATTTATACATAGAAATGTCTTGTTTTAAGACCATTTGTCTACTTCATTTAGATTTTAAAATAGTCACTATATAAAGTAGGTTTGACCTTAGCTGACAGCTGACAATGACACGGTTTCCTTGGGCGTATTAAAAACCGTCATTTCTGGGGCTGAGTTTACAGGCAGAGTGAGGGTCCCTTAACTCTGGCCAGCTTCTTACCAAAAGAGGAGATCTTGGCAATAACCCCTCTGATGTGTTTTTGATTGACTTTTTAATTCTTTCTATAGGATCATGATGTTGCAAGAGAGTCACACTATTTTAGCCATGATTATGACAGGACGAGGACATGATGGCAGATTATATTTTCTTTTCATTAAGAAGAACAGCATGTTTGGTGCCTGGTTTTCCTTTTTGGGAAAAGGCAGATAGCATTAAAGAGGAGCTGTGAATCCAGAACATATATGGCAAGGGCACAGACTCTTATGGGCCCCAGTCCGCTCCATCCGGAGGTTGTCATTGTAGACCATTCATCTGTCATCTGCTCTCATAGTATGCTCTCCCCAGACTGCTACCTGAGCTAGGCAAGGTGAATTGGGATAAGAGAATCTGGCAGTATATCCCATAGTATCCTGGTTCTGAAAAGTGTAAAACTTTAGTGCCATTTAAATTGGAAAAAAAAAAATTATAAGGTTATTTGTTTTCCAGGAAGCAGACGTTTTAGATTTTAATAGCCAATTTATTTTTGTTTCCTTTCTGAAGGATTTTGAGAGAAATAGAGCCCTCTTTGAAATTTGAATTGCTCTGGGGAATTAAACATTATTAAGAAGTTTGTTAAAATGATTGAAAAAAAAAGAACTCTTTGGAATTACCTTTGAACGCACCTGGTATTGACTGGAATGTATTCATGTGACACCAGACCATACCCTTCTTCCAGGCACCTGCAAGGAACAAGAATTTCCTGAGTAATTGTGTCTTCCTTGCATTCTTCCCGTGCCTCCTGGCACACAGATGTCTTCTGTTTCCCCAGCTCAAAGCAGTTTTATGTGGTCAGAAAAAATCTATGACTCAATTTCTTTCAGACCACTCCTCTGCCCACAGAGCCGAAAATGATTGCTTTGCCATGTCCCATCCTTTGGCATCACATGAAGGGCTTAAGGGACCATTGGCATTCCCTCCATCATAGGATCAGCCTGAAGATGCTGATGATTCAGTTCCCCAGATTTCTGCCCACCCCTTCTCCTGGTCTGTGGCGCCTTGATGGAGGAAGCCTGTTGTTTCTGGCCATCAGTCTCCATCAGCACCAACAACCTGGGTGTGTCAACTGGGTTCGCTCTTCGTTGGTGCATTTAATACGTACCCCGATGTCCTTGCCTTCTCAATTCCTCGCAATCCAACTTACCATCCCCCTTAACATTGTGTTTGGCTAGTTCACAGCCTGCTTTTTTCTGAACTTGGCTTGTAGGCGGCTCTAGTGTGACAGAGCCTGTGAAGAGTACCTGGCATTCGATAGTCAGAAAAGGAAAATTGATTTGATTTGCCTTTTTAAAGATACGCTAGCTACTAAGTAAACTATCCAGAATTAATTATTTTAGGTGCCATGTGGGTTACGAACTCTGACTTTGGAGTCAGACTGACCAGAATTTGTGTCCTGGCTCTGCCTCTTATTTTCAGGTCAAATTTCTTAACTTCTCTGATTTTTAATTTCTTTATCTTTAAAATGGGTATGATGGTATTAGAGGTTGGTGTGTGAATTAAATGCTTAATTAAAGTGGTTAGCACTCTGCCTAGCATATAAATGCTCAATAAATGTTAGTAATTATTATTGAGTAATATTTTTGAAGGAATTGCTCTATTAAGCTTTCATACCCTCCTTCCTTATGTTTTTTATTCTTTTCTCTCTCACTCTCACTCTGTTAACATGCTAAAGATATATGATTAATACTTTCAATCAAATCCACAGGGTTTATGGGGAAGGCTTATCTGCTAAGAGTTTTGGTTTGTTGTAACATAATCTTGACGCTAAGGCTTTGCCCATATTGCAGATATCTATGGCTCCCCAAGTGGTAATCTTGATTTACAGATTATTCTCTATTCTGCCTCAGACAAGATCAGTGAGTAGGTGCTGCTGTGTGAGGCAAAGAACTCTAAAGCTACAAGGGAAGGCCCTGGAAACCATCTGGTCTGGGCTTTTGCCCCCAAACCCTGCCACCTCTGTCTTCTGTAAAAGGATAGTTGTCTGTTTTTCTGGTTGGAAGCCTGGAGAAGGCCTGTTCTCTTGTGGATTCTTGGGACCTGCTGAGGAAATGTGTTCGAAGGAGCTGTAGCAGGCATGCAGTCTAGTACTTCTCTCCTCAGCCTTCTCTCCTTAGCCTGTGCGGTGTTGTGGTGGGCACCGGGGTACGCAGCTCAGGCAGATAGATGCAGGCTCCGTCCTTACGGGATTCCCGGTCTTCCTGACATAATGCTGGGAGCCCTTCTAGTGACGTCTCAGATGCCAGCCTCTGATTCAGCGCATCTAGTGATAATAAGTATGCTCTTTCCCAGGACAGATCATTCCCGTTTCAGTTACATGGTTTTCAGAGCTGGACAGGACCGAGGAGTTCATCCTTTCTAGGATAGTTGTTTCTGGACTTTGCAAGCGAACTCTTACTCAGAACACTCATCTATAAAATGGATAAAATTAGCTGTGCTGCAGATGGGGCCGTGCCCACTGGACAGCCCCTCTCGCTTCCCTAAGGGGCCCCTCCTCAGATCCCTAAGACCCTGACCCAGGAATTTGGATCACCTGTAACAATTAGAAAGACTTGTCCTACATTGAACTTGTGACTTCCTAATCATCTCAGATTCAGGCCCCTGGAACAGCATAGTATAAATCCACTTGGTTTTCTTTTTAAAAACCCTTCCGATACTTGAAGAACACCAAGTATGCCCCTTGCTGCTGACCTACATACACCTTCTCATCTCCAAGATAAATCAGCCTCCTGGCCTTTCACCTGTCTTCAGGGGCCATGTTCTCAAACTTTGAGTCCGGAAATTCTTTCTAAAGTTACTCATTTCTTCTTCTGGCCTGGAAGCTGGAGACAGAACTTCTATCAACTACTTTTGGTGAATTTGAAGTTGGTTTTTAATTCCCCTTACTCACCCTTTACTTCCCTCACCCCCTGCCCCCCAACCCAGACGAGATACTCTGAACGTCTTAGAGAAAAACTGTTTATCATCAAGTTTCAAAAAGAAAAAAGTTGTTAAAGGCCTGGCCCTCTTAGCTGGAATGACATGGGCAATCTCCTTGTCATTCTCATTTTAGGGCCTGGCCTGACACAGCCGTCTCTCCATGGATCCTTCCCAATGCCTTTCAGTGCCGCAGGGCAGGGCCCGAGAGCATCCTCTAGTTAGCGAGCTGGTGGCAGATCGAGTTTCAGGGCCCTGGGCGATGTGCACTGCCGAGACCGCCTGGCGTCCCGTGTCCTGTGCGGGGCAGATGAAAGAGGCGGCTGCAGGCACTGCTGGGTGCTCTGGCACGCCCACACAGAGCAGCCTGTTCCTGCAGACGCTAGCCGAGGGCGGGGACGAGGGACGGGCCGTTGGTGACATGAGAATAGAGGACTTGGCAGCTGGAAAAGTTGATGCGTGTACCCTTTCATCGGAGGCCCTTGCTTCCTTCCACTTGTTTTAATTGACTGCCCCGTGGTTGCTTGTGGTATGAGGTTGGGAGCATCGATTACCTTTGTTCTCACCCTCTCTCCGTATTTTATGTAGACCGGTGTGTTCCCATCGAGCCTGAATTTAATTTCACGAGCTATGTAGGACACTTAGGAAGTATGAGTTGATGATAATATCTGGCTTTCTGCATTTTGTCATATTTTACCATCTGTGCAACACATGGAAAGTGTGAGATTTCTGTTTCTTTGCATGAGAGATATTATGGAGGCCATAGGCATACAAGGTAAAAACTCGTCTCCTCAGGATTATCACTGCCACCAGGAGGCCTTAACCTGGGACCTATAGCCATCGGGGGAATCGATGGCACGATTCGAGGGCTCCTTGAACAGACTGAAGTTACATGCAAATTTTTGTGTATAAATTCTTGTTTGCATTTTCTGGAGAGTTTTCAAGGCATGTGAAACCAAATCATGATTAAGGATGACTGAATAAAGATTTCAAGATCCTGAAATTGAACTAGCTATATCTTCTAAGCAAGGCTTACTATATTAGTGTTCATTTCTTTTGGTTTTAAGGAAATTGCCTTGAAAATCCTGTTTTAAAACAAGCCTATAACTGAACGTCATTCTGCCTTGGTCATCTGATTGAGGACTGACGTGGTTACCTTTTATGCACTGCATGCTGTGTGGGAACTGAAAGAAGACAGAAGGGCGCCATCTAGAGGCCTGAACAAAAATCGCACCACTTTCCCATCAGGCCCAGGCCTCCTCCCTACCTGGGGGTCTTCAGTTGTAGTAACTCTTTTTTTTTTTAAAGGGGCGCCTGGTTGGCTTAGTCATAAGCATCTGCCTTCGGCTCAGGTCATGATCCCAGGGTCCTGGGATCGAGTCCCACATCGGGCTCCCTGCTCAGTGGGAAGCCTGCTTCTCCCTCTCCCACTCCCCCTGCTTGTGTTCCCTCTCTCGCTGTCTCTCCTCTGTCAAATAAATAAATAAAATCTTTAAAAAAAATAAATAAAGTAGGCTCCATGTGCCAGCGTGGAACCCAACATTGGGGCTTGAACTCATGACCCTGAGATCAAGACCTGAGCTGAGACCAAGAGTTGGACACTTAACCGACTGAGCCACCCAGGCACCCCAGTTGTAGTAACTTTTTTAAAATTAGGAACATTTTTTTCCTCTCAAGTAATTGCAGATCACAAAGGTGTGTGTCAAAGATATTTATAATCTATACAAATGCTCCAGGTGTGGGGTGTAGCCTGGCTACTTTGGAAACATAATTTTAATAAAAGTATAGTGTTGTAGATGGCATTTACTCTTTCATAGGCATATAGGTTTTAGGATCTACACTGCATTTGAATATACTTTTAATTATAAATTATAGCAAGAACAAATTGATGCCTGCTATAAAATCATGTTGATATAGGGACTTTTCTTTTTGTATTTTCTTTTAAAGCAAGAACAAATTTAGAATTGAGTACATTGTCTTAATTACTCTTTGTTTTCCTTTTAATATGGTGATTTAGAATGATGTTTGCCACATGGTGCAGAAACTGTGGGGTTGCAGAGTTGAATTCACTCTGGAAAAATAGATCAAACAGGATTTATATCCACGTGAAGATGTATCACGGGTGGTTAGAAGCCTGTCTCTGTAGCCCCAGCCCTGCCATTACTTCGCAGTGTCGAGCACGTTCACTTGTTTCTTCTTTTATACAGGAGGCTAATAATAGAAGCTAATTTAGGGTTGTTGAGAGGAGTAAATGAAATAAAGTTGTTAAGCACAGTGCCTTGGACATAAAAAGTCTTTTAAAATTAGCACTGATTGGTTACTACTGTCCTCACTGGCCAGTCTTATTTTCAGGACCAATGTTATGAAATGGAAACCGTTTTAAAACCTGTATCTTACAGAGAATTCTGTAGTGTTTTTTAAAATATCTTTTTTTTTAATTGAAACATAATTGACATACATCACTGTAGTAGTCACAGGTGGACAACATGGTGATTCAGCATTTACACTTACGGCGTGATCGCCGTGAGAATCTCGCTACCATCTCTGTGTGGCCGGGTGAGGTTATGCTATCTTCACGTGTATTCCCAGTGCTGTACATTGCTTCTTCACTTCTTTATAACTGGAAATGTGTGCCTTTTAGTCCCCTTCCCCAACTCACCCGCCCCCTCACCCTGCTCCCCAGAATTTTACAGTTTTAAAAAGCATTTCACAGACACAATCTCGTTTGACTAGAGTTTCAATAAATATTGATTCATATACTCAGTAGCTATTGATTGAGCACCAGTTAGGTATAATTACCATCTCTGGTATTGAAGGTTTGGTACCAGAAACATAGGTAAGAAAGACACGGGCCTTACATTGTGGCGAGGGAGCTGGACAATAAAGAAGTAAACCAGATAGCTTCAAAAGAAGTCGTTTGCATGGAGAAAATTCATGTGGTGGCATAGAGGGTGACCGGAGGCCCACTTGAGAGTGACGAGGTGGCAGGGAAGAGCTTTCTGAGGAAGTGGCATTTAAGTCCTCTCCTGAGTGACCAGGAGTCAGCCATGTGAGGTCCGAGGAAGCAGTGAGTGGAAAGGCCGCTGGTGGGAATGTGCTAGACACGTGCACAGTCCAGAGAGGATGCTGGTGCCTCCGGGGCTCCGTGAGCCAGGGGGAGTGTGGCAGGAGGTGAGGCCAGGGGCAGAGATGTGGGCCTGGGGGACAGGGACGTCGGACTTCATTCTCTAGGTTGTGGGAAGAGACTGGAGAGTTGTAGGCAAGGTGGTGCTAACTCAGATTTATGTTTTAGAAATATGCCCTTTGCTTCTCTATGGAAAAACAAGTTGTAAAGGAGCAAGGGTGGACATGGAAAGACCGGCCAGGAGACTTTTGCAGTAGTCTAGGCCAGGGATGCTGGTGGCTTGGATGAAGAGGCTAAATTACTGGCTGGGAGTTCGGATCCTGCCCACAGCTCTGCGCAGTCCAGAGGCAGCCTAGCGCGTGGTTAAGGGCAGCAGCCGAAGCGTCAGACTGTCGTCGGGTTTGAGACCTGACTTCTATGAGATCTTGGACACATTTCTTGATTTCTCTGTGCCTCTTTTTTACCATCTCTAAAATGGCAGTGATGATGGGACCTTCCTGCTAGGATTGCCGTGAGGTGTAGATGAAAGAAGAGTAGTTGTTAAGTGCTCCAGAGAGTGTCCGTTAGTGCTGCTCGCTCTTGTCTTTGCTGCCACCACCAAACACAAGGACTCCTCCCTCATCATCCTCTACCCCCAGTTTACACTTGAGAAAACTTAGAGAGTGGTTTTGAATTCGGAATATAGGGTTCTTGATTGTGAATCCATTGTACGTTCTGTAACATAATATTTAGTATGAACCGTCAAAGAAAAATACTGATCTGAATGTCTGTAGCTCAAGAGCCCAGTTGTATGCACCTGTGAATGTTTTTTTTTTTTTGATTTTTTAAAAAATTTATTTATTTGAGAGAGAGAATGAGAGAGAGAGAGCAGGAGAGGGGGGAGGGTCAGAGGGAGAAGCAGACTCCCCGCTGAGCAGGGAGCCCGATGCGGGACTCGATCCCGGGACTCCAGGATCATGACCTGAGCCGAAGGCAGTCGCTTAACCAACTGAGCCACCCAGGCACCCACACCTGTGAATGTTTAAATACACATTGAGAAAATGACAAATAAGGCCGGCAGCGGAGTCCCAGTGTGTAGGAAGGAGCATCCAGAGCCTCTCTCCCCCACACCTTGGACCACTGGAAATTTAAATTCTGAGGTTTGAAGAGAGCTCTGGACACCAAGCCAGAAGCATTAGTAGGCACGTAGTAATACATATAGGAAGGTAGAACTGAATGTTTTGAGGACCTTGTAAGATATTGAATCTCTTTAGAGGACACTCAGTTTTTATTTTTTTTTTTAAGATATATTCATTTTAGAGAGAGAGCAAGCACATGTGGGAGGGGCAGGGAGAGGGAGAGAATCTCAAGCAGAGTCTGCGCTGAGCCTGGACCCTGACGTGGGGCTCCATCCCACCACCCTCAGATCAGGACCTGAGTCAAAACCAAGAGTCAGATGCTTAACTGACTGCACCACCCAGGTGCCCCCAGAGGACATCAGTTCTTTATTAATTGCATTAAATGGGGCCATACATAATATAGTGAGACCCAGGGATTATCCCTAAACTGTCTGGTCAGACTTTTAATGAAGGTATTAACCCAAATTTTCTTCGCCTCTTCCTGCCTTTGCCCGTTGCCTTGTGGAGTAAGCAGTGATATAGGTAAGGAGCAAGCAAGAGAAATGAGAGGCAAGGAGCCGAAGAGTCCATCTGCTTGCCTTGCCTCCAGTTCCTCAGCCGCACCGGTGCCCCCTCGCTGAGACTGAAGGCGGCCCCTTTGTGTCTGTTGCAGAGTGTGAGCACCTGATCCGCCACATGCTGGTGTTAGACCCGAACAAGCGCCTCTCAATGGAGCAGATCTGCAAGCACAAGTGGATGAAGCTGGGGGACGCGGATCCCAACTTTGACCGGGTGAGCTGAGTTCTGCTTGCCTCTGGGAACTCCACTCAGAGCTCTCTCTTTTGCATGAGATTGTAATTAGGCTGCGACTTGCAAAGGGCAGGTGCTGGGAGCGAACTGTGATGTGTTACTGAAGCAGCAAGGGAAGCAAGCAGGAGGGAATTTTAAAGCCGCTTGAGTTGTTGGAGAGTAGTGATACCAGTTGCCTACCACTTGCCCCCAAATCATAGTCCCTCCTTGGCTTTTGAAACCATGTAGCCCACATTCCTGCCGCTAATCGACCACGGGGATAGCTCTTTCCTCTTGTCTTTGTGTGTTCAGTTCAGTGGCTTCTGCGGCATAGCTTTATTTAAACCATTTTGGCCATCCCAAAGGACCTCAGCAAAACAGGGATCTTGTCTGCCTACAGCTGAGTACCTAGAACTTTCTTGCTTAGGCTTTGTCTGAGGCCAAAAATATCCCAAGCTAGGGGCATGGAACAGCTAGTTCCTTATAGACCATCTGCCATCACGACATGGTTAACTGGGGCTTTGATAGCTTGCCTCTTTTTAATGTCACAGTTAATAGCTGAATGCCAGCAGCTGAAGGAAGAAAGACAGATAGACCCCCTGAATGAGGACGTCCTCTTGGCCATGGAGGACATGGGACTGGACAAAGAGCGGACGCTACAGGTATCCCTAAAGGCGTGGAGGACAAAGCGAGGGGTAGCCGTATTCCCTCTGTCCTGCCTTTTCCACTCTTTTCTCCTTCCTGAGAACTTTCCCTTTTCTCACTGTTCTTCTTCCTCCGCCCCTCTCTGAGCCTTGACAAGAAGGTGCTTTGGTCTTCTAATGTACTGTTGAGAGGGTTTTGTTATTGACATGCCGTTTCACCAGGGTTTTTTACTCTTTTCCCTTCTCCCTTGGTAGTCGTTAAGATCAGATGCCTATGATCACTATAGTGCAATCTACAGCCTGCTGTGTGATCGACATAAGAGACACAAAACCCTGCGTGTTGGAGCACCTCCTAGCATGCCCCGAACCATGGCCTTTCAAGCACCAGTCAATGTCCAGGTGGGCAATAACTCCAGCGACCTGAATCGGGACAAGTAACACAGGGGAGGGAGGGGATGGTTAGCCAGCACTCACTAACTCACTCCAGGAGAGTTTCCTGTTCTTCCTTACCTCCGTCCCCTCCTATCTGTCACCTCTTCCTTTGTCAGAGGTCAAACAGAGGTCAGAACCTTTTTCTTTGACAGAGAGGATGGAAGGGTATTCCAGTACTCAGGATGGGCAACAAGAGTTGCTTTTTTTTTTTTTTAAAGAAACAGCCAATCATTGATAGAGACTGTTTTCCCTAAAGAATGCTTCCTTGTTGTAGCTTCTAAGGGCAGAGGAACCAAAGACTCAGAGGTAGAAACATAGACTTCAGCAACCAAGAATCCTTTGAAAGACCATCATTAGTTCCATCTAGCATGTAAGATAAGAATGTATACGTATGTGCTACTTTCTAGGCGGAGCAGGCTGGTACCACTATGAACATCAGCGTTCCCCAGGTGCAGCTGATCAACCCAGAGAACCAGATTGTGGAGGCAAGTAGTGACCTCGGACAGCTGTCAGCCGAAACCACTTTCTTCCCCCTATCTTTGCTTCCTTTCCTGGCTTCTCATTTCGAACTCCTCTTTATTTCTAATTGGATTGTATTTCCTTTACCTCAGCCGGACGGGACAGTGAACTTGGACAGTGATGAGGGTGAGGAGCCCTCCCCTGAAGCACTGGTCCGCTATTTGTCCATGCGGAGGCACACAGTGGGCGTGGCTGACCCACGGTGAGTATCTGGCCGACAGCCCTGATTAATTCCATGGCAGAGAATTCCCACCTGACTTTGAGTTCCTACCATGGCTCATTTTCCCTGCTTCGTTATACCTCCTAGATGAGATCGAATCCAGTGGCCAAGACGTGTTTTTTTTTAACCCAGTTCAGGGTCCCGGGTAGATCAGACTTGATGTGACCAAAGTATTACAGAGCTGTCCCTGGTGGATGGTGGGCCGATAGCCACCATGGTGTCCATTAATCACGGTACTTTGGTGAACAGCGTGGTAGTATCTTGGCTCATAAAAACTGAGATCTTCTGATCTAAGTCACATAAAAGTACCCCCTTAAAATTCATCCAAGTTTGACAGCTTTTAGAGATATTGTTTACTACATGTTCTAATGCAAGATTCATCTAGGAAGGGAGGACAAATGATATGGTGTAATTTATGTAAGTTAAAAATTAAGCGAGCAAGAATCCAAAAACATACCAAGTAAGTACCAGTTTCCCACAGCGTTTTCCCAAAACAGTCCTGCAGTATGCTCTCTGATGCCCTCACATGGGGTAATGTACCGAAGGCTGGCAGTCTGTTTTTGTTCTACATTTGAAGACTTTCAACATTAAAAATAGCCTTACCTCTTCTCTGAATATTTCCTTTACTGTGCTGGGAAGAGAAGGTTATGGCAAGAGTTCTCTTGAGAATTCAGTTAGGGGCGAAACTGGTGTTCTTATAAATACCTTTTTTCTCTGAGTGATTTCCAAAAAAGCCTCCCGAGGCCTGCTGATTGTTTGCTTTACATTTCTCATTCTCGGCCTACGATCAAACAGGCAATAGGGGAACATTCTGGCTTCAAAGACCATGTCAGCTGCAAAGGGGTGGAGTCCTGTCTCAACTCTGTTTGTGGAAAGATCTCTTATTTTAATGTGTGCTGTAAACCTTACTGTTAGGGCGCAACAGCCCTGCACATCCACCACTTATCTGTCCCATCAACACCGACAGGAATAATTGCATTCTTTCCCTGGTGAATCAGTTGCTACTTCGGGCGGCCATTGTTTTAGTGGATGGTCTGTGTCCTCTAGAAGCTTGCTGTTCACCTCCAGGCTTTGAAAACCTGAACTGGATTGGTGCCAGGGTTTCCTCTTGGCTCAGAGCTGTTGGTTTTACATGAGTGGTCAACGAAGAATAGCAAACCCCAGTCCCAAATGGTAAAATGGCAGAGAGCCACATTCCATACACTAGACTTCTACTTGCTTTGGGGTCTTAGAAGTACAAATTCAGGAGGAAGGTAAAAAAGTAAAACAACAACAACAACAACAATGAAACTTGTGCCGAACTTAGCAGTTTCATCAGTTTGGGGTTATGAGCACTTTGGAGTGAGACTATTAACCAAACTTCTCTGTCATCCTGTTTCCTATCAGCACGGAAGTTCTGGAAGATCTGCAGAAGCTCCTGCCTGGCTTTCCTGGAGTCAACCCGCAGGCTCCATTCCTGCAGGTGGCCCCTAACATGAACTTCATGCACAACCTGTTGCCCATGCAAAATTTGCAACCGACTGGGCAGCTTGAGTACAAGGTACCTGGATGTGGGAGAGGGCTTGCCCCCAGAGAAACACATTTGAGCTTCCTTCGAGAGACTTTGAGGGACCTTGCTCAGGATTTAAGGGTATATCCTTATAGAGAAGGATGATGTCTCTTGCACAGCAGCTTGGGTGAGAGGGAAGATCAGTCTCGACATACTTAAAGAATCCTTTAGTTTCCATAGCTTAGAGGGCTGCTCTTTTCTCCCTCCTCCTTCCCCACCTCACCACCCCATCCTGCCCGCTGTACTTATGACAGGAGCAGTCCCTCTTACAGCCGCCCACCCTACAGCTGCTGAATGGAATGGGCCCCCTCGGCCGGAGGGCATCCGATGGAGGAGCCAACATCCAGCTACATGCCCAGCAGCTGCTGAAGCGCCCACGGGGACCCTCCCCACTTGTCACCATGACACCAGTGAGTAGCGGCCCAGGGCCCAGCCTACTTTCTCAGAGGCTTTTGATAAAGAAGCTGTGGGCCTAGGGCTGGGAACCCAGATTACCCACCTAAATGTCTGAATTTCCTCTTCCTCTAAGCTTACCAGGCGCAGCGTATTCCCATTTTCTTCAGGCTTGTAGAATTTTCCAGACTTAATTTTTGGCTAACTTCTTTACTTAATCAAACAATTGCCACTCTGAAGTCCGCTCCTGAAGAGGATCATCCTCAGTGGGCCACTTCCCGGCTCTGCTGCTGGGTGCCGCCACAGCCCCGTGGCCCAGAGGTGGGGTCCCCGTGGCCCTCTCACGGTAACTCCTCCCCGCCTGAGGGCAGTGGTGCCTAGCTGTTTTCTCTAGAACGAACTGCTCTTCACCGACCCTTTCTCCTTTGATGAACACTACTTTGCATTTTTGGTACAACCTCGCTCACTCAATTACTTGGCTTTCGTAAGCTCTAACCTAGTCAGTCAGTGTCTCTCAATCCCATCTTTTTTACATATATATATAATGGTCACATTCAGAGATTCTTTTGCTCTGCTGGGTTCTGTTTATTTCCGGTTATTTTCTTGCCATAGGTAAACCAATTCATTCATTCATTCGTTTGTTCCTTCTTCACTGTCACAGGACCATACAGTTGGGTGCTAATCATACCCCCAGCCCTTCCTGGGTGTTTTTAGAGCAGCGCTTCTCAACGTACCTCTGGTGGAGGACCTTTATCCCCCTTCACTCCATCGTGGGATTAATACTTTTGTAAAATACAACAAAAGTGAATTATTAGAGATATAAAAATTTTAAAACATACAAAATACAAGGCTAAATTTTCAGCAGACAAAATTACCCCGTTAAATTGCTATAAAAGTTTCTAAAAGCTTACTCTTTATTTCTCTACTAACCTTATCATGGATTTGGTAACAGAACAGTTTGCGGACTGATACGGGTCCACTATGGGCCCTGCTTTCAGTAACAGGCCTGTCGGGAAAAGGAAAGGATCGTATTCATAGTTCTTGGCCTCACTGAGCTTATCATATTGGGAAGACAGGATCAACATATGTGCGGTGTTGGAATAATAGTAAAGGACCATGTGTGAGTAAGCAAGTGCCATAGTGTGTACCGTGGCCTAGGTGGTGGCAGAGGCGTTCAGGGAAGGACCAGATCGATGCAGGTTATGAAGGATCAGGAACAGCTTTGTGGGAGGTGGAGTGACCTCCTCTGTCCACTGTGACCGTTTTCGCCAAGGTCACTAACAAGCTTTTGTTGATAAATCCAGTGGACGTTTTTGATCTTTTGGGCCTTCCAACTGTATCAGTCACTGTTGACCATTTTTTTTCTCTTTGAAATACTGTCTTCTTTTGGCTTCTGTGACACCATATTCTCATTTTCTTCCCGCCTCTCCTTTTAAGGTTCCCTTTCTGCTTGTTTTTTGAAGTTGGTGAAACCCCAGTTTTATCTTAGGCCCTGTTTCCATCTCATTTTACATACGCTCTCTGGCTGATCCTTGTCTGCTCCCATAATTTCTGTTACCAAATGATTCTCCAGCCCAGATCCCTCTTTTCTTCTGAGTTCCCCACTTCGTATAGATGACCGCCTACCGCATAGATTTAGTTGGTTATCCTACTAGTACTTGACATGTCCTCAAGTTTGAATTTGACATATCCTCAAATGACTGAAGGTAACCTGTTTCTCCTCCTGGGTGACAGTGATGGGCATGTCGTCCTCCTGGTCACACAAGCTAGGAATGTGGGATTTCTCTTTAACTCTTCCCTCCCCCTCATCCCCATATCAAGTCAGTTATCCAGCACCTTCCTTCTGTCCTCTCTCACTGCTCCTTCCTTTCATCACTGTCATCCTTTGCCGAGACTAACACAGGGGCCTCCTCACTAGCCTCCTTACCTCCAGTCTTTTCTCCTCATCCCCACCACCAGCCCTTTCTACACTGCAACTCAAGCAAGCTAGCTTTCTAGAGTATAAATCTTGTAACGTACTATCCCTGCCGAAAAATCCTTGTGATTCACCGCTGCTCTTCCTCAAAATATACTACTTAATGTGGCATTCAGAGCCATCTGTAACTGGCCACTCTGTCCCTCTCCTGCCTCATCTGTCGCCACGTCCTGCCTAACCCTGCTCACTCCAGTCTCGTGGAACTGTAGTAAGGGATCCAGACAGCCTAGCATTTAAACAGTGGGATTATTCCCAAAGTTTTCGTTCTGTTTTATAATGATCTTCCATTTTTAAAAAAGCTCTTTCATAATAATCAAAGTATGACAGTTTTTGCTCTAGTCCCTGAGGCGTGGTGATTATGTGAGCCACCAGGCTGTGAGGAGCTATGAAGGATGCACAGCTTTCGAAAGTGCTCATGTAGATGAGGAAAGTCACGATAATGCATGCATTGTGGTGGTTCTCGTTTCACATATGTGTTTTGGTGGGTAATAGCTATTTTAAAGCATTGAATTGCAACTACACGATTATATGTTATGTACCAAAATGTACTTTTAAAAAACCATGATGCTTTTTTGGCACAAGCGACATCTAAACGCTGGTGATAACATTAATATGAAACAACAGGCCAGTTCCTAGAAGTTCCAGGTAAACAAGCTTCTGCTATATTTCCAGGTCCCCAGACACCAGCAGGCCTTCTCTTTTCTGTCAGCCTAGAAACCCCAGAGGCTTGTAAGCCTTCTCCTTTATGCGTGGCCAGCTCCTGTTTACCCTTCAGGTTTCAGGTGAAGTGTCCCATCCTCCAGGATGCTTTCCTCAATTCTCAAGGGCCCCAGTAGAGGATCAGGTCATGCCATTCTGTAATTGTCTGCTTCCTTGGCTCTGTCCTCCACTAGACTGTAAAATGAGGGCAAGACCTATGTTAATTCCTGTATCATCCTGGAACATGGTAGGCACTCAGCTCTTTGTTGGATGAGTGAACAAAGATGAATCAGAGGAAGAAATGCAAATTAAAATCACCTGAGCGAGGTAAAAATGGAAAGCTAGAAAGGCATATGAAAGTTCCGTATAACCCAGGGGCCCTAGAAAAGTTTTGTAAATAAAATGAACAGAAAGGCCTGTCCCCATCCCCGTTTCTCGAACAGGCGGTATTCCGGAAGAAGCGCCACCTTGAGCTTTTCCTTCCTGTCTCCCTGCAGGCAGTGCCGGCAGTTACCCCTGTGGACGAGGAGAGCTCGGATGGGGAGCCAGATCAGGAAGCTGTGCAGAGGTAATGTGACATCTGGCGGTGCTTGCAGAACGTCCTTGGGCAGGCTCCCCTGCAACCAACGAAAGGTCACCTCTGCCCAAGGAGGTGGCACAGTGCAGCTTCAACATTTGTGTGGTCTCTTTGCTCAAGCCAGATGGCGTGTTCCCACATGGAAGTAACAGAAGACTACCCAGAAAATGTCATTTCTGTAAGCGCCATTGGAAGTCCCCTAAGTGACAGCAATAACCATAAGAACTTTTTCTCTCCTCCCTCCTTCCTTATTTGCCCCCCTGCCTTCATATTGCAACTCTGATAGTATTCACAAGGCGCAAAGCCTGCTCCTACCTGCCAAGAACTGTTTACTGAAAAGGAATTGGAGATTTGTGATGACAGTGATCCTAGCTAGTCTGGCCATGGACCTCTGGCATGGACTCTTCCTTTCCAGGAGAATGAATACCTCTTGTACTGTGTGCTGTATGCTTCTTCCATCCCCTTGTACCAACAAAGAGATAATGAAAAAAAGAATATGGGATTCGGGCCAGGGACAGATGCAAATATCTATTGTTGGCAGAACCTTGTTGAGAGATGCCTAATTCACAGAAAACGGCAGTGACCATCAGGCATGCTGTGCTGTTCGTTTTACCTCAGTCCCATTAGCCGTGGTCCGCAGCTCCATGCATGCCCCCTTGTGGCAGTCGTCTTTCTTATTTTCCTGGGAGGGGGGGTTTGACCAGAATCCAGCATGTATTTTCCCAGAAATACAGGTGTTCTTCAAAATTATATGTTTTTCCCTGAGGGAAGTTGAAATAAAATGGTTTTCACGGGCTCCTGGGGAAATTTTGGGTGTCTTTATCAAATGGGTATTCAACCACTCATGGCTCACCCTTTGGCAAGTTTACGTACCACTAATTGCTGTATAGTCTGTTAACTGGTTTTAGCTGAAAGAGGCAAAGTAGTTAAGAACGAAGCAGGAGCACTTTTTCAGAACCTGACGGTGGCTGGCCAGTACTCTCTTCTTTACCCACCGTAGCTCTGTATGGGGGCTGCTATTCAAAAAGAAGCTGGCCCCTTTTGGAAAGAAGAGTGGAGAACAAGGTGGTGGCCGGTGGGCCAGCTCCTCCTACAGTTTAGCCAATAGAAGAAAAATCGTCGTAACCTTTTTTTTTTTCCCCCTCTTGATGCTATTGTCTCTATAGTTTGCTGATAATAGGGTATATGATGTTGCAAACGGGCCCCTGCTGGTGCCATGAAAAAAAAATTAGGAAACTTACTGCCTTTGTCCCTTCATTATACAGTAGCGTTTCACTTTATCTTCTTTGTCTTGGACTTCCCTTCCTCCAGCTCCACCTTCTTTCTTCTTTAGACCAACATTTAAAGGGTAAAGTGCCCATCAGTCCTGACATCATGGAGAGGGATGATGCTTCTTTTATGCATGCCCAATAAGAGCACAGTGACCGAGGAAGCCATCAGCTAGATGGAGGGGGACCCATGGCTTATTTTTGGTATTAACTAAGTAGTGGATCCGATAGATCTTTAGAACGAAAGTCATCAGCTTGTCAACTCCTTAGCTTTGAAACTTCTGTTTTCTTGCCTTGCCTTCCTCCCCCCCCGCCCCGCCAAAAAAAAAACAATTCTGAATATTTCATGCAGTTTCGTTTCTTCATCCTTTAGAGAATGTGGTTCCCTTGGGACAACATCAGTTTTTCTTCTCTGATAATTGACTTACAATCATGGGGCATGAGAGGAGGGGGGGTAGTTTTGGAAATCACTCATCCTCAAAGGGAAGGATCTGTTTGCTGTGACTTGTAAATGAGGACAATCTCAAGACCTGGGGGGGCCGTTGGGATCTAGAGACGTACTTGGAGTCCTGAATATCTGTCTCTCTTGGCTCATCTCTAGGAATAATACTTAGGGCTCATTTCCTCTGACTTGTATTTTGGAAATTTGGAGGGACAAGAAGAATAACAAGTGGAAAATAAATCCTTCTATCGAATGGAACGAAGGAAGGAAAATCAGTCTTCTTTGTGAGCTACATCTGTTTTCTCTCTTCTCTTAGTGTCTACTCTTAGGTTCGAAATTCAGCCACTTGAGTGGTAAGCCAGCTTTTCTTGGCCAGCTGACCATATTTCACTTTCATCCAGCCAGGGGTCTGTTTGCCATGGAGCCCTTTTTGCTCTGGCACTATTTCATTCTGAGTGCTTTGGATTAACTTCTAATGCTTCTTGCAGAGGAATATTCCTGTCTGTCTTTTTTACTATGAAATGTGCTCCTGCTTGTTGCAGGTACTTGGCAAATAGGTCCAAAAGACATACACTGGCCATGACCAACCCTACAGCTGAGATCCCACCGGACCTACAACGGCAGCTAGGACAGCAACCTTTCCGTTCCCGGGTCTGGCCCCCTCACCTGGTACCTGATCAGCATCGGTGAGTAGCCACATGAGCTATGTGAGCTCCTTGAGGCTCATCGGGCAGGCACCCTTCTTGCTAATCTTACAGTGATGGTGACGAGCATCGAGGCTTTAAGTAGCATCCTGAGCTTACATCTTCTCAGCTCCTTGCACTAAGCAGTGCACAGGGCCGTGTGAGATTCTTCTTTCCCATTACCTCGTAGACATGTTTACGGTCTGCAGTTCATTCTCGTGATTCTA
Organism: Neomonachus schauinslandi; assembly: GCF_002201575.2. Taxonomy (NCBI): domain Eukaryota; kingdom Metazoa; phylum Chordata; class Mammalia; order Carnivora; family Phocidae; genus Neomonachus; species Neomonachus schauinslandi. The sequence goes on from NC_058413.1 coordinate 97,824,341, forward strand.
GGTGTTGACTCATAGATGAAATTGAACTTGAAACCTGCGAGGAAGTGAAGTTCTCAGAGGACAGCTGGACATGGGAGGATCTGTAGCCTTATCGGTAGACTTGACCGTTCATAACCCATCACCTTCAAAAGAATGAGCATATCTTACCATGTTACCACTGAACAGTGAGCTTGGACATGGAGGAAGGTACATCCCTTTGTGAATGGTAGAGCAGAGGTACTGCATTCTCTTGAGTGTTGTGCTCAAGAAGTCATTCTTGCATATTCTGATGGCTGAAATCTTTTACTAGGTCTCTCTTACATTTGTACTTCATCCTCTTGAAGAAATAACAAGCTTAACCTTCTTCCTGGCCAAGAAAACTTCTTAAAACTGAATATCCAAGTAAGCCTGGAAGCACAGGGGTGTGACACTTGGCTAGATTAAGAAGGTGATTACCTTCTGTGAATACTTCGATGACTAAAACCCTTGGCTGTGTCCCCTCTAAAGCTGTCCCTAAGCTCGTGGGCCACACTTTCCAGGCCACCACCAACTGCTGAGCTTATTTTATTTCAGTCTTGCTGGGAGGACAATGAAAGCAGTCTTACTTGAGAAAGTTGAAAAGCAGTCAAGTTCTAAGGAAATGAAATTTATAAATGTGTTGTTATGAAATCTCATAACCAGCTCACACTGGCAAGCTTGACACAATGTTTTTATTGTGGTGAGTTACCCATCGGGCGTCCTTATAATCAGCAGAGACCGTGGACTCTGCGCAGACGGAGTCTGAATTAGCGCCCTGTTGGCACTCTTGGAAGAAGGGAGATAAGCTATTAGAGACGACTGTGAATAACAGTCAGAATGGTCTGGTCGAAGTAGCAGGAATGACGGCTCTCCAACAAAAACTCCGGCACAGAAGGACAGTATTTTCCTAAGGAAAATCTCTCCAAACCTACACTGTGAGGGCACTGCAAGAGAAGGGACTTGGGGTGATGGTTGGAGAGGTGCCCTCCCACAACCCCCCCCCCAAGTCCCCCCCCCCGGCTTAAATTTTCCATGATTTCTCAACAACGCTGAGCTCACCACTGTTAGCCAATAGAACCTTTATTTCTTTTTTCTCCCTGTCTCTGTCTTCCCTGCCTCCACAGCCTGACAGTTGTTGAGACTTTGTCAGGGTCTGTTGTCCAGCCGAAGTCCCTCGGGTATGCTTGTTTCATCGTCCATGTTCCTCAGGAGACCCTCCTGTCGGGGGAAACGTGGAGATTGGCGCCTCTCCACAGCCTCTCTCACGGGTCTTCTACCCTGTGTCCGTGTGTCTAGTGAGGAAGGCTACGTCGGCCACAGCTCCCTGTGTGTGTGGTTGCCGCCCTGCCTACAGTCACCATCCAGGCCTTGCCTGCTGGAAATGTGTCCACCGTCTGTGTTCGTGTGAACACTCGTGGTGGAGTGTTTCAAGGGTTTCCTGTGGCCAAGCCAGTTTGAACTGGAATGAATACTTGATGAGCGGCAGACTGTGCAAGGTGGGGCATTTATGCAAACTCAGCCATTCTTGGTGGGATTCCTGTAAAAACACGGCAGCACGAGAGACTGAAGGTAGTCTGCAGAGGACAAGAGCGCCTTTGCAGGGCCAGAAAACACTGGAAATGGGTGGCCTAGACAGATTACTGAGTTCCTCTCGTTTTCCAGAGGAAATGATTCAAGAATAGCATATATACATCTATTCTTCTGGGGTGTAATTCATGAAATCCAACACGGAGACGGAAGAGGGCTCTGATCAACCGTTTCGATCCTGGAAATGTGTAATTTTAAAAGCTAAAAAAAAAACCAAAACGTGATTTTAAAAAGCGAACACAGGATGGATTTTATCTAGGTGGGGAATCAAGTTCCTATTTGAAAAGTGTAGTGGGAACGTCAGCCTGATATGGGGCTGTCCTGAGTTTGAACATGATTGCAAATAAGAATAAAACACAATGGATCCTGTGAGTGCTTCTGAAATGAGCAACTCCATCAGAACTCTTCCTCTGAAGTTCCTGTGCCCGACTGACCAGGGTCAGTCTCTGCACAACCCGAGCTTCTGGAAAAGTAACGAAATACCCGGGCCTGGGAGAGCAGCTCTGAGGGGGGAGGGTGGGTTTTGTGCAGACAGGCTGAATGAACCCCTTGCAGAACACAGCTTTCTGAGTGAATCAGAAATGGGTCCATTATCAGAAAATATCGAAAGCGTAAGGGTCGAATGTTAGGAGAAAGTAGTATCTGCTGTCTTTGACTCCAGACCCCTGAAGTAGAAACATAGGAAGTACGGAGGAAGTGCTCCCGAGGGCGGCTTTCGTGATCCCCATTTCTGGAGAGTGTCTGCCAAAACCATGCGTCTTCTGTGTTACGCATGTGTGTTTGTGCTCATTTCATCAGCGCACCACTGTGTCGAGCTTCCAGTAGAGCCTGAAACCGAAGTGAGGGTAAAGGGCTTGCCCCCACGGCCACAACCCTGGACCACTCCGCACAGTCATCAGCACCCCCCCGCCTTCCCCAACCCTCCCCGTCTGCATTGTATTTGAACTCGCTTGTCCACCTGCTTCCTTAGCCTTGCTCTGCTTCAGTCCAGAGTGAGTAGCTGGCAAGGGGGTACATCATTTCACCCATAGTTCAGTGTGATACCATCTGCCCTGGACATGAAACCCTGGTCCTTCCCATCAGCTGCTGGAATGCTGCCTTGGCAGTCATTTATCTGCTTACCTCAACCCATAAGCATCTCTTTCTGATTAGGTAACGGGTCGAGGTGTTAGCGTCTAACTCTCATGCTGTCTTCGGCTTTCCTTATCGACAGCTTTTTCTTTCTTTCTGTAAGATCCCGGCTCTGTTCTGACTGAGCAGTGGGATTTTTGTCCACATGATTCCTCTTTCGCTAGGAGGTTGGGGGGAGGCGTGCTGCTCTGGGAAGTTAATTTTCACAGTGGCCAACTGTATTTGCGTTGACCAGGTACACACGCAGGATCTTGAGGCCCGCATTCCTTGAGAGTGTGCCGTCTCCATCTGGGGCTCAAAAGTCCCCCCATCCTCCCGCTTGAACCTCCACCCTCCACTTTCTAGCCCAGAACCTTTGACTTCCGAGCCAGGCCTTTGCCACAAAGCTGACCATAGTTTCCTTCTGGTCATTCGGAGAGTGCTGCTCAGGGAAAACTGGGTCAAACAGTGGATTTGAAGTTTCGAGAGGCACTAGACAGACGTGATTATAAAAGCCAGATCTCCTATGCAGCTTGGCCTGAGGGCCACTGAGAAGCTCCTGTCTCTGACCTAGTATATTTGTAAGAACTTGGATGTATTTGATCCCAGGACCTCACCAGGCTTGGAAAGTAAGCCAGCTAAAGGTAAGTGGAAGTGGAAGCTGTGCAGCTGGAGTTCTCGGAAGGGCAGCAGGCTAGGGCCGCGGCCGGCCTCTGGAGACGGCCTGGAGGTGGCGTAATGCGCAGGGCTGCTCGAGCAGCCAGCCACCTTTGCGTTCTGGAACAGCCGTCCCTGGGTGATTTGGTCCGAGCCGCTGAGTCCTCGCCCCTAACCTTCTCTTCCCATGTATTCAGCTCCACCTACAAGGACTCCAGCAGCCTGCACCTCCCCACGGAGCGTTTCTCCCCCGTGCGCCGGTTCTCAGACGGGGCCGCAAGTGTCCAGGCCTTCAAAGCTCACCTGGAGAAGCTGGCAAGCAGCAGTAGCATCAGACAGCTGCAGCAGGTAACGGCGGGGGCGGCAGCCCCTCCGGAGAAGCGCGGGCACGCCGAGCAGTCGCGCGTGCAGGAGCGGGCGGGCAAATCGCCGCCCCGTCCCCGTCAAGGTTCAGATCCGTGTAGCTTCCTAACGCTCCTTCCCTACTCCTTGGTACGTACGGCTTTCCCCAGGCTCAAACAGCCCCCACGTCCTCCCCCCGCCCCCGAAGGGCCTAGATTTTCCTCCCGTCTCTGTAATTTTCAGAGAGGGATTCCTGGGCATGGGTTTCGGTGGGAAGCCCCAGGGAAGGTGCTTCTAAGCAGCCTTGGCATTCCTCTAATGAGTCATGGGCACTGGGTCTTGCTGGAGCCTGCTCGGCGTTGTTGCCACCTGGCATGGTCTGCAGTGGGTATGGGATGGGGCTCCCAGAGGAAGGAAGGGTACCTCCAGGCTTCCGTTAAGGGCCAGTTTCCTTTCTGCCTTCCCGATGACCAGGCTTCAAGCGACAGGTGCTCTGCACACAGATTTCACACCGGACACTTCCACTGGCCCACGGGCCACCCCTGGTGTCTTCCATTCGTTCACCCGGCACGGAATGTGAACGTATTTAGGACACGAATACCTATATACAGCTGGGTCGGTTGTTCATTAAGGACACTGCTCTTCTCTTGGGGCTCTTCCTGCCCCTGAGACCTTGGGGCAGATCTGCATCTGCTGACGTCCCTGCATGGGGTGGGCCCGGCTGCGCCCCATCTGTATTACCTGCTTTCCCTTCAGGAGTGCGAGCAGCTGCAGAAGATGTACGGGGGGCACATTGATGAGCGAGCCCTGGAGAAGACCCAGCAGCAGCATATGTTATACCAGCAGGAGCAGCACCACCACATTCTCCAGCAGCAGATTCAAGTAGGCCTTCACTCTTTGCTCGCTTCAGCTTGTTTGGAGTTTGCTCTCAGGCTGATTTGCCTGTGAATTTTGGAGGAGATCACGCAGGGCAGAATGGAGTTATGTTTATGGTTGACTTGTTTGAGTAAAGGTAATCAAACTTTTGGACAAACCACAAAAGCATAAACCTCAGTCACAGATAGTTCTTTCTGTTTCTTCCCTTCCCGAGAATAGCTCTGATTGATCCTCAAGCTGACAATTATTTTTCTCCTTTCCCCCATATGTTTAGGATTCTATCTGTCCTCCTCAGCCTTCTCCGCCTCTTCAGGCTGCATGTGAAAATCAGCCAGCCCTTCTTACCCACCAGCTCCAGAGGTAATGAATCACTGGTCTCACGCCTCAGCCGTTGTCTCTCTAATTGCTATCCTTGGCCTGCCTCTTATGGGAGGGATTGACTGACTTCAGCATTCATCTTGGAAGAACCTCTGTGAAAAGCAGAGAGATCAGTTTAAATGTTAGCTGCCTCCCTGAAATCCTAACTGTATTCAGTCCCACGCCATTTCCTTTTCTTAGCCCCACAGACAAAGTAATCTGACAGGCATACCAGCCAAGACCCAGGCCCACATGCCCTCTGCCTCTCTTTGTCTGGGAAGTCTGGTAAACTAAGATGTGGATAGGTCTGCGTACACCGTGGTGGGGGATGTACATATGTTTTTCTAGCCTGGAGCCTTATCAAAACTTAAAAAAAAAATCGTTTCTGCTTATGTGTAGTGTATGGCTGAGAGTAAGGTCAAGGTTATACTGTCACCTCAGGAAATTTACTTATTTATCTGGTTTTGTTGTTTTTTAAGGTTAAGGATTCAGCCTTCAAGCCCACCCCCCAACCACCCCAACAACCATCTCTTCAGACCACCCAGTAATAGTCCTCCCCCCATGAGCAGTGCCATGATCCAGTCTCACGGTGAGTGTGGAGGTTTAGACTGAACCATGATAAGCCACATGGAGAAGATGAGTCCTAGTCTTGAGTGTTGCAGGTGTGCAATAGTATTTAAGGGTATAGGCTATCGAGCCCGGCAGCCTTGGTTTGAATCTTGGTCCCACCAACACCTTAGCTGTGCCACCGCAGGTAAGTTACTTAACTTCTGCATGCCTTAGCCTCTTCAAATGTAAAATAGGGATAATAATAGTATTTAATGAATAAACACATGAAAAACACTTAGATAATAGTTCTCAATAAAGGGTAACTATTACAATTATTTTCAATAAAACCCCCGCTGACCCTACCAAATAAAAAAAGCTGCTACCAGAACCTCCCTTACCGTCATGCCTCTAGTTGGTTCTCCATCATGTGGGGTCCTCTCTTGTGGGTGTTTGGGAGGAGGTTGAGATGAGTATACCCGAATTGGTACGGGTCTTTAGAGACCAGTGAATTGAGGATTTAGTATTCCCCAAACTGGTAATCTCTTAAGTAACGCCACACAATCTAGAGCCCCTGAAGAGTCTGCATTGGTCTCTAGGCCCTTCCTACTCCGTATGGGGTTCCCTGACTAACGGTATCAGCAGGAAAAGTAGAGTCTCGGGTCCCACCCCAGACATGCTGAATCACAGTCTGCATTTCAGCAAGATCCCTGGGCCATTCGTATGTCTGTTTGAGTTTGCTAAGCTCTGCCCTAGATCAGAGCTACTCAAAGAATACTCCAGGACCACCTTTCAGAGCCACTTACTGAAAATACAAATTCTTGGGGCCCCACCTGGACCCCACCCAGAATCCTGCGGGTAGGACCCAGAAATCTGTGTTTTAACAAGTTCTCCACACGCTGCTGTTTGCGAAGCGCTGATCTAGACGGTGTCCAGTGTGAGTGTCCTCGCCATTTCCTCCTGCTTCCAGCCGGCAGGTGACCCGGGCATCGGGTCACGCTGGGTTTCCTCTCTCTCCAGGCGCCGCCTCGCCCTCCCAGTTTCCAGGCTTACCGTCCCGAGGCGCAGTCTTCCAGCAGCAGCCCGAGAACTGCTCCCCTCCTCCCAGCGTGGCCCTAACCTGCCTGGGCCTCCAGCAGCCTCCACAGTCACAGCAGGTGACCATCCAAGTACAGGAGCCCGTTGACATGCTCAGCAGTATGCCGGGGACAGCTGCAGGCTCTGCCGGGCGAGGCCTCTCCATCAGCCCCAGTGCCAGTCAGATTCAGATGCAGCACCGTACCAGCCTGATGGCCACCTTCAGCTACGGGCACCGCCCCTTGTCCAAGCAGCTGAGTGCGGACAGCGCAGAGGCCCACAGGTAAGGCTGCGGGCAGGCACCGGCCGTCTGTCCAGGTGATCCGGGAGGGAGGAAGCCCCTTAGCAGGGCGAGAGAGGAGAAGGGGAGGAGAGTGAGTCTGGCTGGGCTGTGCTCGTCTCACCCTTTCCAAAATCAGGGGGGTGGGTGTGGGATGAACTTGAAACCTGTTTATTGACCCAGGATCAAAGTGCTAATAATGAGACAGAGAAGGAAAATGACAGAGCTACCTTCCTATTTGTCTCCAAAGAAGAAAATGGCCTATTAGAGGCATTTCTAAAAATGCCAGGCCCCTTGTCTATTTTTTTAGGATTCTTTCCCTCTGTCACTTTTATTCTAAGAGCTTGGTGCTTCTTAGTAGCTCAGAGATGCTGTAAAATAGGCCGAGTTCCTCTCTTGAAGCTGGAGCTGGAGCTGTCCCCCACACGGTGCCCCGTGACCCCTGGAGGGGACCGGAGAAGCGAATGCGAGGACGAGTCGGGATGCTGCGTGCATCCCCATCTTCCCCGTCACACCGCACTTCCCTGTCCCGGGGAGGGGGGCTCCCTACTGAGGAAGAGGAGTAGCTGTTCCCCAGGGGACTCTCGCGCACTTGTCACGCGGATGCCTGGTACTCACTCCCTTTTGTGTCTGCAGCTCGAACGGGAATCGGTTCTCCCCTGCTAACTACGACCAGGCGCACTTACACCCCCATCTGTGTTCGGACCCGTCCCGGGGTTCCCCCAGCAGCTACAGCCCTTCAACAGGAGTGGGGTTCCCTCCAACCCAAGCCCTGAAAGTCCCTCCACTTGACCAATTCCCCACCTTCCCTCCCAGCGCCCATCAGCAGCCCGCGCACTATGCGGCGTCGGCCCTGCAGCAGGCCCTGCTGTCCCCCACGCCGCCAGACTATACGAGACACCAGCAGGTGCCGCACATCCTCCAGGGACTGCTCTCCCCCCGGCACTCGCTCAGCGGCCACTCGGACATCCGGCTGCCCCCGGCGGAGTTCGCGCAGCTCGTGAAGAGGCAGCGGCAGCAGCAGGACTACCACGACCTGTTCCGGCACGTGAACCAGGGGGACGCGGGGAGCCTGGCTCCCGGTCTCGGGGGACAGACCTTGACAGAGCGCCAGGCTTTACCGTATCAGCGTGCTGACTCGTATCACCAGCACCACACCAGCCCCCAGCATCTCCTACAGATCAGGGCCCAGGAATGCCTGTCGCAGGCCGCGCCCCCCAGCCCCGCGCACGGGTACGCCCAGCAGCCGGCCCTCCTGCGCTCGGAAAGCATGGAAGAGGAGTGCTCCTGTGAGGCAGCCAAGGACAGCTTCCCGGACAGGAGGAGCTCAAACACAGTGACCAGAGGTTGCCGTGACAGCCCCCTGCTCTTGAGTACTGGCGGACCCGGGGACCCCGAGTCTTCGCGGGGAACTGTGAGCCACACGCAGGAGTTGGGGCTGCATCCCTACCGACATCAGTCAACCGCTGCATTCAGTAGAAATGAGGTGTCCACCCAAGGTAAGAGCCCCTTCGGGGTAAGCGTCCCGGGCCAGTCTGCCCGAATTCACGTAACTCAGGGATGGTGTCTTTTTCCAGTCAGGGCTCTGTGTTCCTAAGAGAAAAAGAATTCCTGAGAAGGCCTGCAGGACCTTATGGGGGAGAAGGATGTGGGGAACGGGTACTGGTCCTTAAGGGGACTGCTTTCAAAATAAAAAGATAGCGATAGGAAATTAGCGCTTACATAATCCAGTCAGTAAAGATAGTTCCCATTTCTCCTATTCGTACCGTGGTTCCTTGGAAACCAGAATTTCCTGTCATCAAAATAGCCCACTTTAACGTCTGCAGTAGAACAAAATCAGCCAGTGCTAAGGAAATACGGCTTTGTGTAAATGGTGTTGGACCAAGGGTCAAAAACGCCCCTCGATTCCAGACTCGCCTCTATCACGAATGCCGTAACCTTGTCACTTAAACCCCAGGTTCTTAAGTTCTCCTCTGTGAAAAATGGGCAGGAGGAATAATGATGCTTTGCAGAGTACTTGGGAAGATAAAAACATGCACGTATGTGCCGTGTTTCACATAATGTGTGCGCGCACGCACATGTGAGGATGAGAGAAGCACTTGCTACTCAGCAAGGATGATGGAAATGTGAGGCATTATTATTACTCTGCTCCTCTCATTAACAAGCTAAGTACAGAATATCCCAGCGTCATAAGGGATCCCCGGTGTTTTCCTGCATCACTTTGTATAATGCATGAGTACGTTCATTTCCATCCTGAAGGAGATTAGGATTACCAGCAGTCAGTTATACTCCGAAAATCTTCTTCCATCGTCATCCTAGCATTCATCCGAGACAAAAGCTGCACTGACATCCATCCCATCACCATAGATCACAGAAAATGAGCCTATCCAGAAAATAAACTGTCTTGAAACTGAGCATATCTTCCATCCTCCCCGTCTTGGAGCTACCTGCATCTCCTGGCCTGCCCTTTAAGGTCAACACACAAACTCCTGGGGAGTTAGGTCCTATGGAACAGAGCAGGACAGAGGCCTTGCTCTGAATCAGTTTATGAAGAAGACTTGGTGCTTTCCGGTTGTGCTTAGTAATGCACGGCTAGGGAGGGACATGTGCTTGCCTAAAACAGTTTAGAATCCTGGGTTTTTGAGCAAATGGGTGCCATTCGGCTTAGAGGCCTGCACCAGTCAGACAGACTGTGTTCGCCTGTGGCTGCTGTATTTGTAGGTGGGCATAGGATGGTGGGAGATTTCAGAACCAGGTCATATGTGGAATGGCTGACAGACCTGGCAATGTTTAGGCTTGGGAGGAAAAAAGAAACTAAGGAGAACCATCATAACCACGTGGAACAAGGGATTAGACTTTTTGGAGTCCGTATTATGGGCCAGGACCAAGATCAGGATAGAAGTGTCAGCAAATGTCAACTCCTGTGGAAGACCTTCGTAAGAGCTTTCTAGAATAAGCTGCTTCAGCAGCCTGGGAGCTTTCTGTCACTGGGAGTGTTCCAGCAGAGGCAGGATGATAGTATCAGGGATACTGAGGAAAAGCTTCGTGCGTGAATGAAAGCTTTTCACCAGATTAGCATGTTGTAGTTGGTGTAAAAAGGAGGAGAATGGTGAACATCTCTCCAGGGCTTTCCATGTGCCAGACACCCACTGCTATTCACGTACAAGTTCATTTAATCCTCACAGCAACCCTATAAGGCAGTTAACTCTTCCTGTCCCCATTTCACCAGTGAGACAAACGAGACACAGATTAAGTAATTTGCCCCCAAGGTCAGCAGCTGTTAAGTGGCACATGAGCCCAGGAGTTATCCCGTTCCCTGCAGGAGATGCTGACTAAGCACGTCCCAGGTGTGCAAGGCAGTGAGGACTGAGCAGAGCCGGAGCAAACAGCGTCCACTCCCCGCTCCCCCCGCCGCCCCATCCTGGAATGCCATGTATGGAAACATCTTCCGAAATGTTTTTCTTCAAAAATTCTCATTTCTGCCCAGTTTTCCCTCCTGTGTGACTCCTGTGTACAGAAAGGCTGGGGGGCTTGAATTCGCCTGTGTCCCATAATTGTCCGAGGAACACCCCCCCCGCCCCCAGCAGGCTTGCTCGTCTCCTTGGTGCCTACGGTAAGGCAGACTGTAGTCGGCTCGCACGGGGGCTGTGGGGGCACCAGAGGGGGGAGAGAGAGTTCTCAGTCAGAAGAATAGCACAGGTTTCCAGCAAGAAGCGCATTTGAGTCGGGTCTTGGTGGATGAAGAGGAATTTGCCATTTGGCCGCAAGGGAGAAGCCAGGGGAAAGACCAGCAGGCGGGGTGCCTCGGTGGTGTTCTGGGAAAGCAAGCAGGTTTGATGGGTTTGAAGTGTGCACATGAAGGAAGGAGTAGAAGCTAAGGACAGAGGTTTCCTTTTTTTTTTTCCCCACTGTAAAATGCTCATTTATTAAAGTCTAAGACAATTATATGTTCTGTAAGAGTATGCAGCATGTTCTTATTTTAGATGCAGCCATAAAGGGAGCACAGCTCTTAAATGCAAACAGGAATTGTATCTGATAATTAATAGAGCCAAAGTCCACAGCAGCAGTAAAAATTAAATTGGCCTTAAATCCCATTTTATAGATTGTTTCTATGTGGGCAGAGGTTTTCAGAGATCCAGAGTATGATCTAGATCCAGCTGCCTTGTGCCACAGGAAGTCCTAAGGCCTTCCCTTCTGGCCAGAACTTCACGGTTCTGTGGTTCTTTTGACAGATCTCCCCTACTTCTTCTCCTGGCTGATTTACTCTCGTTACTTCTGTCCTCCCTCTCCCTTCTCCCTACCTTGTCCCGTTCACCACCATCACCACCCTTATCCCCTCCAGACATCTCTTCTGGTCTCCGGAAGAATCAAGCAATAAGTATCTCCCTAAAGCTTTTAGCTCAGGACTACCCTGTGCCTGGTTACCGGCTTTGCCAGTACCTTCCCCTCCGAAAGCCCTTTATTTCTTGAACCTTCTTTTCCTGACCTTTGATAACGAGCTTTTCTAGAAATTGTAATCTTAGCTCCTGCCCTGCTTGCTAATACATTGTAGAGATGATTCTTCCTTCTTTCTACCCAGTTGACTCTAAACTTATTCTTTTTAAAAATTTATTTTTATTTAATTTCAATTAACATATGTTATTGGTTTCAGAGGTAGCGGTCAGTGATTCATCGGTCTTCTGTAACACCCAGTGCTCATTACATCATGTGCCCTCCTTAATGTCCATCACCCAGCTACCCCATCCCCCACCCCTCTCCCCTCCAGCAACCCTCAGTTTTTTGTTGTTGTTGTTTTTTATAAAGATTTATTTACTTGACACAGAGAGAGAGCACAAGCAGGGGGAGCGGCAGGCAGAGGGAGAAGCGGCTCCCGTGGAGCAGGGAGCCCGATGCGGGGCTCGATCCCAGAACCCCGGGATCATGACCCGAGCCGAAGGCAGATGCCCAACCGACTGAGCCACCCAGGATCCCCCAGCAACCCTTAGTTTTAAACTTTTTCTTTAACTTAGCCACAGAGGATGCCTTTTCTTGCTTGAATACTATTCATCTTGTCTCCTTCTAACATCTGTTCCTATTCTGTGACTCTTTAAGCCATCTACAATTGTCTTTAATGAATAAAGCCACAAGTTGATTACTGTGATTTTATGACCCGGTATAGTGAGATAAAGCAGTAGGGAAACGACTGGCCTCGGGGAGCCCCATGCTGCTCAACAGTTCTAGTCACCTGCGGGCGTGGACATCTGTGTGTTTAAAATGACGTCTTCCAGGGCGCCTGGGTGGCTCAGTCGTTAAGCATCTGCCTTCGGCTCAGGTCATGATCCCAGGGTCCTGGGATCGAGCCCTGCATCGGGCTCCCTGCTCGGCAAGAAGCCTGCTTCTCCCTCTCCCATTCCCCCTGCTTGTGTTCCTGCTCTCGCTGTCTCTCTCTCTGTCAAATAAATAAATAAAATCTTAAAAAAAAAAAAAAATGACGTCTTCCTCTGAGGTGTCCCATTGTCCTTACCTTAGACGACACGAGCTTCCTCCATGACCGTGGGCCTGGCACATCACGTCTCCTCTCTTTCCTCATCTCTGTAACGGGGGACGTTAAGCTAAATGCCCCCAAAGAGAAGGAGGATGGGATTCATGTCTGTAGTACTTCTGCTCCATGCCTGAGGCTCTCAGCTCGGTTACTCCTTTCTTTTCCACAGCCACCCTGGTGGTATATATGTATGTTACAATCCCTTTTACGGTAGAAACCATGGCTCCACCATCTTTTCCCGCTTTAACCTGACATGATTCTGTTCTTTAATCACAGACCTGTACCTCTGAAACAACTAATACATTTTATGTTAAAAAAAAAAAGAAGAAAGTAGTAGGAAGGGAAAAATGAAGGGGGGGAATTCGGAGGGGGAGACGAACCCTGAGAGACTATGGACTCTGAGAAACAAACTGAGGGTTCTGGAGGAGAGGGGGGGTGGGGGGATGGGCTAGCCTGGTGATGGGTATTAAAGAGGGCACGTTCTGCATGGAGCACTGGGTGTTATGCGCAAACAATGAATCCTGGAACACCTCATCTAAAACTAATGATGTAATGTATGGTGATTAACATAAAAAAAAAAAACAACACAACTTGAGTGCTCATAGTGTTACCCTACCAAAGAGCCACCAGATAATTGGCTGTCACTTTTGCCAACAGGGGTTCTAATGCTAGGCGCCCCCCCCCCCCCCCCCCCCGCAGGCCAGTGCGGGAGGCTCATGCTTGTTTATCTCTTTGGCCAGAAAGGAATGCCCGCTGTCCTTGAATGACCCTTCCATCTCTGTGTGGTGACACACTAGTCCCAAGACCCTTCACCTGTTATTCCCATGACAGCAAATTCAGCAGTTTACTGAAGGACTGGGTTGCACAAGATGGTCTTGTAGGAGCTGTGGGGAGTGCAGGCATGGAAAGATAAAGAACCTGCCCTCAGGGGGCTTACACTCTGCTGGGGAAAGGACGTCAAGCTCATAAACAGCATTAGCCTGAAGTGCTACAGAATGAGTGCTGTAAGAGGTGTAATTATTAAGGAATAGAGCTAGTGAGATCCTCCTAAAATTTCGTAAGGCTAGAGGAACAGGGATCAGTGGTGACAGTCCGCTATAGTCCTATTTTCTTTGTGGCCGCCTGCTACCAATCAGTGCGGGGCCAGGCCCTGCCGGGGCGCTGAGCTCACAACATGCCAGAGGCGTGTCTCGAGTGTGGCAAGCTTCCAGCACTGTCCATGCCCCGTGCTGCCTGTGATTGCCCTTGTCTGCCACTCCAGAACGAGAAAGAAGGTTTATCTCCCTTCTGTGCTGTCGGTACACTTGATTTTTTTTTTTTTTTTACTTTGCAAATAAATAAGTACAATAGCATAATGGGTTTACACAGTGAGATTATCAACTGAACTCACAAAGAAACCACATCCTCCCCCCCCCCCCCCCCCCCCCAAGCTTCATCAGCTTCAGCAATATTTGTGGACTCAGGCCTCACAGAGGGGTGAAACAATGACAGGACAGGAGGGTTCACCCCTCAGAACTTTTGAGAGGAATAGGCACACATGGCATTTTTGCTCTCCTTTTCTCTTAGAGCCCAGTAAATGAGTAAGGGCGAGTCAACATTGACAGATTCAATAGAGAGTTGTGCAAGCCGCCCCCAGAGTCCCCAGGGCAGGGGGGCAGTGTGCACGGGGCCCTCTGGGGATGTGCCCCCCGCGTGATCGCACGGCCGCCCCCGCACTCTCTCCGCCTGACTTTGGTCAGTACCCGAGAACGCTGCTCTCGGACGTCCTCTCTCCCCCGTTATTTCTGTCGCCTCCGGTGAGCGTCACCGTTCCTCTAGCTGCTCATGAGGCAGAAGGGACCACAGCCTGGAGCTTGGATTTCCTGTCCCTCGGTCAGTAGGTTAGTCGCCTGACCTGCCCCCCCGCACACCCCTCCCACGGGTCGGCAGGTCTCTGTGGCGTGTCACAAAGGACTGGAGACTCAGGACGCAGCATTCTTATTAAAAAGGACACTTGACTCGTGTAATCCCTCACAGCTTGTTCAAGAGCTTTTCACCTGTGGTGTCTTTGGAGCCCGCCAACAACCCTCATTTTTCAGATACAGGGAAATCGCTGAGATTACGTGTGGGAGCCAGGCTCGTGCACTGTCGGGGATGGAGCTGGACCCCGACGTCGAGTGAACCTTCTTCCCGGCAGGCCTCCGGGCCTCCCGTTCTGCACCGCGCACGCCTGTCTGCCAAGCCGAAGGTGCCAGTCCTGCCGGCGCTTTGGCCTGTGCATTATACGGAAGCTTTGTCGCCTAACTCCTGTTAATCTGTTTTCATCTGGTTTTTAACTTGCATTTGTCTCTCCTAAACCAGAGGAAATTCAACCAATCTCCTAAACCAATCTCTGAAAGTTGAAGTGTCTGTAACTCCTTTGTTTCCGTACATATGGACAAATTGTCCCCACAATTCTGGAAGCAGGGTTTCCTGTTTGTGTCTGCCAGCTGGCTCAGTATGCCCTGTGCCCTCAGAACCACCACCTCTGGAATGAGTGTAATAAGTGTAATAAGAGCTCGGCTGAGCTCTCACAGTGCACCGAGCGCTTTGGGACCTGTGGGGTGAGTCCCGCTTTACCGACACACTGAGACCCACGGAGGCCCGGCGGCTTGCCCGACGTCCCACTCCTCGGGAGTCCTGGGGAAGCCAGGATTCAAGCCCACGCCTCCCCAACCCCAGAGCTTGTGCTCCTGAGCTCTAGGCTGGGGAGTCCGGAAGGCTCGCTGCACGGTTTCCCAAGCAGTCGCTGGCCCCCCGTGAGGCCTAGGAGGAGCGCAGCCTTCCTGGCAGCAGGGCCCAGGCGAGGGTGGGTGTTTGGGTTCGGGGAAACGCCATTCTCAGGGATAAAAAGAAGTTCAAGAGAAGAGAGGGAAAGGTGACTATAAACTCTCGAAGAGGTGGGAAGGAGCTCACTATCAAGATTGGGATCCTGTACATTTCGGAAGCTTTGCTGTCGCCTCATGTTTGAGGAACTCTCTACACGGGGGAGCTCTCGTGTCGTCCTGGGCAGAGCAGGCAGGTGCAGCGGATGAGGTTGGCGTCCAGCAGGAAAGAACCCCAGGGAGGTGAGCAGATGGTGTGAGCCGCAGGGAGGAGAAGATAGGCACTAGGAAATACCTCGAAGAAGCAAGCTGCTGCTGTTTGTGTCGCTTCCCCGCAGGGCAGACCGCAGAGCCCGGGCCACCCTGCACCCTGCCTGCGGCTTTCGGCGGTCATGGGCCGAGCGCCAGAGCTGTGCCTGTGGAGGGGCCCCAGGCAGCCGGGCTCAGATGAGTGAGGACTGGCCCACACGGCGAGGCCCGGCGGAGGCTTTCCTTGCTCGTCCCCTCTCTTCTGGCTTTGAGCTTTCACTAGCAAAAGAACTGGCTTCTGGCTGTTTCTTTGGCCTCTTCGCTCAGAGAACTTCCAAAAGATTTCTCACTTGCCTTCCTGCACCTTTGGCAGCTGGGAAGCCTCCCTGCTCCTCTTGTTCTCCAGAATACGCTGCATTACCAGCCACATGCATGTCAGTCGGCTCCCCTCCCAGCCCGTCCTCCCTCAGCCCCCGAGCCAGGCCTGACCTCGATTGTTGTACGAGACCTTTTGAATATGGAGACCTGAAACCCTTTACCCAACACTCACGCGGTACATTTTACTTTCATTATTCAAATAAACATTGGAATGGCATGGTTAGCGTTATTGACAACTTTTTAAAAACCTGGTCTCGCCAAGGTAGAGTTCATCAGAAGATAAGCCCAGTGGTTGCCAAGGAGCTTTGACTGAAAAAAATCAAGCAAGCAAACAAAACGTATGTTCGAGTGCCAGGCTCTTAAGGACTGGAGCCAAAAGTGCTACCGAGAGGGTCCTGTCAACTTAGGTGTGGCCCTGGTATTCTTCTTGACCACCTTGGTCAAGAGGAAGTATTCAGTCCTCTCAAACTCTCTTTGCTCCTAAATCCAGTCTGCAGGATGCATGACTCTGACAGGATACCAACCCAAATAAAGAGAGCATTTATTAATATCCGTTACAGAGCTAAGTATTACATACCTACTGGGGGTAGACAGTGTTCTGGAACACTGAAGGCTCACAGACATGCATAAGATACAATTCTTGTTCTCAGAGAACAGGCTAATATGAACAGCTAAAGCAAATACACAGTTGAACATGGTGTCAGGAATAATGTTAGAGTAATAAAGTTTTATATACTTTATTTATTTATAACTTTATAACTTCTGTCACTTGAAGCAAAAATCTTTTTCTGTTTGAAAGGGAAAGTTTCATCAAGATGTTAACATTTGAGACGGACCTAGGAGGATGAGTTGATTTGGATTGGCTGGAACAGAAGGAGAAGCAAGCATTTCCAGGGAGAGAGAGCAGGGAGGCTACCTGCTTGGGATCCTGAGTGGGTGGGGAAGAATCAAGTGCTCCCATTTGACTAGAGGGTAGCATGTAGGGGAGAAGGAGTGTGAGGTACTCCCTGGAAAGTGGGCTGGGACAGCGCTGTGAAAAGTGGGCTACTCTGTGAAAAGATGGATCTTTGTAGAGTGGCGGTCCGGGGATGGTGAGGAGGGAGGGTTAGTAACCCAGGCAAGAGGAGGAAGCAGTGAGATTGGCAAGGGAGGGACTCAAGTGACCAACATTGCAGCGGGAGATTCGTTAGGCTTGAGGTGATGTGGAACCAGGAGGAAGGAGTCAGTGGGGGACCCATGAGCTCACATCAGGAAGATTAGGAAAATAGGCACCGAGATAAGACTTACGTCTGAAAGAGGACCGGGGGTGGGAGGTGTTGATGAGTTTGGAGCTGGGCATGTTTAAGTGTTAGATGTCGGTTAGCTCTCCAAGGAAAGGTAGCTAGTAAATAGTTGGAATTACAGATGTGGAGCTTATTAAAAGAGCATTTCAGTAATTCTTTACCTAGAAGCAATATAGTTGAAGCCATGAAAATAGATGATATTACCAAAGTAAGTGTGAGGAGAGAGAGGAGGGCAAGGTAGAAATATAAACTGTGGAGGAGCCATGGAAGCAGCTGGGGACAGCAGTTCAAAACGTGGAAGAGGGGCCCGGGCTGGTGCACTGAGGTGGAAGCCAGGGAAGGAGAGAGAAGGTGTCCATGGAATAGAGGCCATTCTCCCGGGATACAGGTTCCTGCAAGCTCCAAGGAAGATTCTTACGTGCATGTAGGTTTGGGAAACACAGCACTGTCAAATCGACAGAGGAATGAAGGAAAAAGAAAAGGTTCAGTGTGATCCAGCCAACTGCCATTGTATGGAATTTTTCTCGGGAGGGTTTATGATCCCTCCATAAAGAGGCTCATAGCTGCCATAGGACTTGGGGTTGGCACCCGGGTCCAGGCTCCTCTAAGCACCATCACTAGCCGGCTGAGGAATTGCAGATCATGCCCATGTGGTCCTCACCATTGCTCGTTGCCTCTGGCAGGACATTTCTTTGATGGCAGTTGACGTGTTGGGAGAAGCTCGAGATCTGCTGACCCTCTTTTGCTCTGTCTCCTCAGAGTCTGTCATAGGGAGCTGCATGGATAGAAGTTCTCCAGGAGAAGTAATGGAGCTACCCGATCACAATGGACTTGGGTACCCAACACGCCCCTCTGTCAGTGAGCACCACAGGCCCCGGACCCTCCAGAGACACCACACGATCCAGAGCAGTGATGATGCTTATGTATGTTGGCCTCCTCCGGCTTCTCAGAAGTGGGATCCTACCAGCCCCACCTTGACAACAGAACTTAGCAGTGGGGGGTCACACCTGCCCTTCTGTTTTTCTCAGCCAGAGTCCAGCACCTCTGGGAACCATGCAAGCATGTCTCTGAATCAGCCTCACAGACTAGTCGAATCTGCGCTCCCAGCTTTAGACTGAGGAATCAAGAGTAGTTGCTCTCTGTTCCTTCTGGGCTGAGTTCTTGAACTTCTCCCCAAACGACCTAAGCTCCAGCCCAAGCAGATGAACCCCTAGGCTCTTGGTTAGTTTTCTGACAGCTCCACTGAACTTATTCAGATAAAGGGAACTAATCTAGCTCCGGAAACCTTTGCTCTCCTAGGGCAGCACTGTCTAATACGGTAGCAGCTAGCCACAGGTGGCCCGCCAGATTTACGTGTATTTAAAATGAAATAAAATTGAAAAAATTTAGTTCTTCAGGCACACTAGTCACACTTACAAGTGCTCGGTAGCCACTTGGGACTGGTGGCTCTGTGCTGGACGGGGCTGATGTGGAGCGCTGTCCTAAGACCAGGTCCTCGGGCGCTGGGGATAGGTCAGAAACCTGGTTTTGGAAGGCCATGCCATTGCCAAGGGCATGTGACCACCAGCTGAGGTTTGCCGTGTCCGCCCCCACCCACTCCCACCCCACGGGCAGCTTCCTGCGCTGTCACCCCTTCAGCCTCCCCGTTTGGATGGCACCGCGGAGGAAGGGAGTCTGGGTGGTCCAGCCTGGGAGGGGTGCCTGAGGCTGCCCTTTGCCTGCGCTCTATTCGAGGGAACCGCTGTCTTTGGGGGTCACCCGAGAGTGGCACATTCTCTGGTATCCTGACTTCTTTTCCTAATTGTTTTCTGCAGGTGCAGCTGGATAACTTACCGGGAATGAGTCTCGTGGCTGGGAAAGCACTCAGTTCTGCCCGGATGTCGGACGCGGTTCTCAGTCAGTCCTCGCTCATGGGGAGCCAGCAGTTTCAAGATGGGGAAAATGAGGGTAAGGGGCCTTATGCATGGGGCGCCCCTCCCCCTCTTCACTAGTGACTCTTCTCCTCTTCTGTAGAAAGGGTTCACGGGAAGATGGGAAGCCAGAGCTTCCCCAAGGGGTCTGGACCCAAAGCCCTTCCCACTTCTCTGCATCGAGAATGAGCGCACAAAGTATCTTCTGGTTGAGTGCAGGGGTATCACATCTGTCTTTGTAATGCTTCGATAAGATACTGCTTTAATAACTATTTTTCTAGTTCTCATTAGAGGGCATTGTGTTGTAAGGGACTGTGTCTCCCTCTCCTTGGCACCAGTAAAGGGAGGGTATCATAACAGATACAAAGCATAGGCTCTTTGGAATGGACAGGTCTGCAAGAAATCCTCACTTTGCCCTTTACAGGCTCCACGGACGAGGCACTTCACCTTTCTGAGGTGAAGTGGCATGACTCCAGCCAGGCCGGTCAGTGTACCTGTTTTCTACCACTGGCCTCTGATCGTGGCCAGACGATGTGGCCAGCCAAATTGGCCTGGGAGGACCCTCCCATAAAGTGGCAGAAACCATAGAGCCTAGATTCTAGATGGTGCTGTGAGCCTTAATTGGCTTAGTGGGTTTAAAGTGCTTAGAACATCGCCTGAGCCTACTAGCGGTAGGATTACCAGCTCCCTTCAAGAGGTAAATCTTCCTGCAGGAGCAGTTCTGTCTGCTTCCACACTGCAGGGGTTGATAGTGCCTGAGGTGGGAGATAGTAAAGGAACGGGGCAAAGTGGAACCCGGCGAGACTACGGGAAGAATCCTGGCTCAGCCCACAGCCACTGACCACACGGAGGGCCCGCTGTGAGCTAGAATTCAGGCCTGGGAGTCCAGCTCCAGGGGGCTCCGATTTCTCTTCCTCCTCTCTCCCCCTTGCCCACCTCCCACCTCCACCCGCCGGCTCCCTGCAAATCTCACGTGTTCTTTCTGGTCTTGCAGAATGCAGGGAGAGTCTAGTCGGTCACGAGCACCCAGACCTGACTGATGGCAGCCAGCATTTAAACTCCTCTTGCTACCCATCCACGTGCATTACAGACATCCTGCTCACCTACAAGCACCCCGAGGTCCCCTTCAGCATGGAACAGGCAGGCGTGTAACAGCAAACGGAGAGTGAGTATCGCCCGCCAGGGCCGACCCAGCCCTTGGGCCCGGTGCCAGCCCCTGATCTGTCCGGGGCTTCCTTTTGTGCGGGGTAGCCCGCGAACTTGACGGCACCACTACCCCCAACCCCTTGGTCTTCGCCTCTTCCTGCCCTGTCAGACGAAGCTGTGCAGCTATTCCGGGGAGCGGGTAGGGCGCATGCAGAATGCATGCTGGCCATAGTCCCTTGGTTTATTACGGGGCAAAGACACACGTTGAGGGTGCCGTGGAAACATAGAAACAGGAAGTGAGCTGGGGCTTCGGAGGACAGGGGACCTCTGGCCGCGGTAATAAGGAGAAGACAGTCCTTGACCTCAGTCCCGAAGCAGGAAACCCAGCAAGAAAACGTGTCCGGCCATAGTTTCCAAGGCTGTGCTGCAAGTGGAAGACTGTTCCAGGCAGGGGAACGATCAGAGGCCAGTGGTAGAAAACAGGAGTCATGCCTGAACACACAGGAGGTATAGCATGGCTTCTCTTTGAAAACTCTGACAGAAGCCTGTGAATGAACGTTAAGCCATCTGGCCAACCCATCTTCGGGCCTCAGCGTGGCAACCCTCTTGAAATACCTGAGGTCAAGTGAGCCGGTTGCATGTTGTGAAAGTTTTCAAGTGAACGTGCGAGCCTCTTGCTGCACACTAATCCTCTATGTCTGCTCCATTGCAGGTTTGTGTACAGCGCGGGGATGAGAAGGTTGACTTTAAACCAACAGTATCTAGCAGCATTGCGCCAAATTGCCATTGTGTTTCTGTCCACCCAGAATGTCGTGGCCCCTTACCTCACACTGGTTCATCAGTGTGCGGTTCTTTGGGTTCTGAGGGGGTTTTGCCATGTATACTTGTATGACCAAGTCACCAAGGAAATAAACAGGATATCCATGTTTGCCACCCTTTGTGGACGTGTATTTGGTATATTTGAGTTGGTGGTTTGGTTTGGTTTTGGTTTGATTTCTTTTTTTTTTTTTGTATGTATTCTTTTGGAGGTGATTTTCTCTCTTTTCTTCTTTGTTTCTCCCTCTCTTTTTTCCCCTTTCTTTCCTTTGTTGAGACAGAGGAACAAAGCAGTTAAAACTTCCAAGGCCAGAGACCCAGAGCCAAGCCCCTCCCCTGCCTCCACCCCCAGAGCAGCCTCCATGCCTTCGCATTGCTGATCCACAGGGGCAAATACTAACAGACAACAAGTCTGGAATCTTAGTGGTTAGGGAAAGGGAGAGAAGAAGGGGTGACGGCCCCTGGCACTTGGAGACCAGAAAGAGAGCAAAAAACAAACAACCCCCAAGCCTGGAGGGAAGCTGGCAAGGTCTTTACTGCTGGGATCCCATGAAAAACGTGTCTGGCCCGGCCAAAATCGCATCAGACCGTTCGCATGGAGGCCGAGGGTGGCCTGGCCTTGAGCGGTTGCCAGTCAGAACGTCTCAGTGGGAGCCTTCTCTTTGGTGTATAACTCAGCTCCCCTCTTACAACCTAGAAAGTTGGTTGCTTTTATCATCCTGCGGGTCCTACCCACAGACTGAACACCCAGCAGTGGTACACGGTGCTTGTCACCTGTCATTCTCTCTTTATATTGTGCTGTACACGGGTGGTTCTTCAGACACACACATACACGCACACGCTTTTCCCCGTCTGCCTCTTTGACACAGGCAGGAAGAACGGGAGGTTGTCGTGGGCCCTGCCTCCCTCCTAACCTTCTCCTCCTCCCCGGGCATCCTCAGCGCCTGTTTTAATTCTTGATCATGTAGGAATTGTTTTGGGTAAATGTTGATATTATTGTTATTATTATTGTTATTATTATTAATAAATAAAAACAAAAGGAGTTTTTGTTTAAAAGAGAAATGTTTAACCAGATTCTGTTCTATTTGAATTGTGACTTGCACCTTCTGTTCCAAGTATTTTATGTAGACGCTGTACTTGTGAGCAGCTCTTACCTGTGCCAGTGACAGGTGTCGTGGCCCCCCGCCCCCCCCCCCCCCCCCCCCCCCCCCCCCGGGAAACAGTGCGCACGCAACCGCAATCGTCGGCCGCTCTCTTTGTGTTTCTTCACTGTTAGAAACCAAAGTCTTCTCTGCCAGCTGGGGGCTGACAGCATCTGGTCCGTCTCCTTCTGATCGTCAGAGCAAGAAGGAGATGTTCAATATTCTGACTCTTGATCCTTTTTCCTGGGAAAGCAGAGTGAAGGGTCCCCCGTCCGCTCCTAGTTTTTCACCCTGAATTTGCACAGAAGAAAGCGGGTGTCCAGCATGGCCGTCCTGATGTTGCTGACAGGATTCCCATGCAGCTTGTCCTCACGGATTCTGGCAGCTCAGCTCCTGGACCTGAGGTCCTGCGAGTGGATTTCTGCAATGCGAGAGCCCTTCTCGGGATCTGTCCACGTTTCCATGGTCCCCAATCTCCCCTCCGCTTGGTGAGGTCTCCAGCTCCCACCAGAAGGAGGCGACCCCGAAGGCCCGAACAGCTACCGTGACTTCTCTGGGCTTGTTCCAGCTCCCAGCCCCCCCCCCCCCCCCGCCCCCTCGCTCCCGCGCTCAGCCTGTTCTGTTTACATGGTACTGTGCGGATGGAAGAACAGGCTGCCCCCTGCCAGTGACCCCCGGGTGAGAGCCAGTGAGCCCGTTAACCGTGCCATCTTGCGAACTACACTTGTAAAAGATCATTGCTTTGTATCGTAGTAACCGATATGCGCCGTATATGTTGAATGTATATGAATATAATTTCCTATTTCTGCTCTTTGAAAATGTCAGAAGTATTTTTTCTTTCTCATTTATGTTGAACTAAAAATGGATTAAAAAGATCTCCAGACCCAAATTGTGGCATTAAGACTTCTAGTCTTTTTTTTTCCCCCTGGTGGGCAACTTACAAACTTACAACTTAATCCCTGGGTTGGACAGTAGGGGTTTGTGAAAATAAAAACCTGATTACGATCTTATGTTGATATACTGTTTGCCTTGTGGTTCAGAGTCTAGCTGGGAGAAGCATCCAGGTGGGTGGAGGGTGGAGGCTGAAGAAGCCTACTAAGCATAGGGTGGAGCTTTGAGCAATCCATTATCTCACTCCACCTTGTCAAGGAGCATTCTCTAGAAGCCTGAACTCGGCCCACACTGTGTCCCCAATCACCCAGCTTGGACTCTGCCCCCTCAGAAGGGAGCCTTTGAGTGTACTGAGTCAGAGGGAGAACAGACTCCTTGGGAGGGTACTTTTCAAGGAGTGGAAGGAGGTCCTCAAAGACCTGGGGCCTTGGCGAAGTGACCCCAATCAGCCCAGTGATGGGGTTGCCAAATAAGTGTTGGGACAGAACATTTCTAGCTTTCCTCTTTTTTCCCACCAGGACTCCAGAGGGCAGGGTGGAATTTCCAGCATGGCCCCAGGCCTGGCTAAGAGCGAGCTGGTTGAGGTGCTCCTGTGAAGAAAGATTACTGACGCTGGAAATACTGGGTTTGTAGAAAGAAGAGTGGGAAGAGGGAACTTAGAAAAGCGTCGGCATCCATGGTGGACTAGAAGGTCACTGCGGGACGGTTTAGAACAGAAAGAGCCTTCGCAGAAGGGTCTCCTAGAAATCGTCTGAGTGTGTACACACCCCTGGAAGGCTTGAGTGAGCATCTCTGGAAGCACGCAGCGGCACACGAAGGTGCCTTCCACATCTCGTAACCACCTCTGCAGCGGTACAACCCCCGTGAAATGAGCCCCGGCGCCTTTGGGCCAGAGGAGGGATGAGCTTCGAGGGGAAGGAGGCTGCTGCCCTCCTGGAGGAAGGCCAGAGATCTGAGTGCTAGAAGGTAGAAGCCATGGCCGCAGATCCTTCCCGACCCTTCCTTCTGACTTTGTGCCGTCCCCCCGCCCCCCCGACCGCGGAGGCGAGCACTCCGAGGGCTGATGTGCCTCTGCTTTGCGGGCCTTGGAGGAGCGGCCTGCACCTCGGTCTCCTGAGCCGGAGGGCAGGAGAGAGTCGCGTTTGGCGGGTTACGGGGCCCTGCCCTAGGGCCGAAATTGGGGCTCTGTCACCAGGAGCTGCGAAACAATTGCCGAAAAGGAAACGGGGTGGGGGCTCCTTCCCCTGCTCCATCTGAACCGTCCCAGCCCCAGGTCTCCCGTCTCTCCGTTCAAACGTCCTGAGCGAGGTCTCTGATACAAGGCCAAAGCCTCAAGAGTTAGTCACTCTTGGGGCTCCTCCCAAGGCCCGCTCCTTCAGATGCCCCTTTACCGTCCTGGTGACCGTTCCTTTCCCGTGCCAGTGTCATTCATCGAGCAAATATTTGTTGAGTGTCTGTTATGTGCCAAGCGTAGCAGGGGACAGAGTCCTCCCAGGTGTAGACTGACCAGTATGACATGGGGACGGGAATTGTGAAATGAGTGGCTAATCATTCTGAGCAAAATCCACTCCTGCATCGGCTAGCAGCTCTCCAGCATATGTCCGGGGGGGGGGGAGGGGGCTGGGTCGGGCCCTTGGTGACCCTCTTCAGAAACGGTCACTCTGGAGAGTCCCAAGATCAAGGAAAGAGGGTGCTGGGACTAAGGGCCCACACTGGTGGGCCTTTGCTAAGCAGCTAATGCAATCCGTGGGCCCTCGAGGCCTCTCCCAGGCTGGCCCCCAGGCTGATTCTGACATGCACAAAGCCTTCCTTCCCCTCCAAACTCTTAGTAATGAGGGGCTTGAGCTAGTTTGAGGCAAACATCTTACAACGAAACGGAGTAGACAGACACACTAGTGAACAAGTACAGTGAAAAAGACTTGCTGCTTGTGAGGATGCTATCAACAGCGCTCCCTAGCCCGATGCCTTCAGATCCCTGAGCTGGGAAACTGAGAAGCCCCTGATCGGAACACACGGGCTAGGGGCGCCGGGGGCCTTGCTGCTGGTGGCCTGACAGCACCAAGTGCTAACGGCTGGAAGCCACGGGCAGCTCTTGGCAGCCCTGAGCGGCTCTCTTCTCATACACAAGACAACAGCGAAAATATCTGGCTGCCGGGCCTTCCAGGGACGATCGTGGAAATGCTTTGGCCACTGAGGAACCACACAAATGTTGGAATTAGGTTTAACCATAATAATCGTTTCAGTAATAAACCAAAGTATAACAATGGCGGGTAGCTTGGAGTCCAACCAGTAAGCTTCTGAGATTCCCCCCGTGTGCTGGCTGGGGCGAGCTCTACCCCCAGAAAGGAAGGAGCCTCTCTTGGCCCCAGGAGGGGACCAGCCTCCCCACCCCCCACCTCCCCAGCTCTTTACACCACAGGCAGAAAGCTGGGCTGGCTAAGTGGCAGCCCAGGCAGACTGTTCAAGGAGACCGGCTTCCTCTCTGCAGGGCCCCATGGACCTCTGTGGCTGGGTTGGTCCAGGAGCAGACGTCCCAAATCCCAGCAGCTGCAAGTCAGGGCCACACAGAGAAAATATGAGTCCTTGCCACATCTGTTTCCAGAAGCCGGGGTCCTAGCTCCAGTCTGAGAGGGCACGTGTGTTCACTGGGAGCAAGAATGGGGAGAATGCCAGAAATTGGGATTCGGGGACACAGAAGAGTTACCGAGTGCCAGCTGCCTTCCGGTTTTGCCGCAGATGTTCAAATGCAGTGCTTAAAACAACACACATTTATTATCTCAGGACAGTTGTAGAGGTCAAAAGTCCCAAGAGGTCATACTTGGTCATACAAAGCTAAAATCCTGGTGTCAGCAGGAGAACATCTGTGTCTACCTCGTCCTGCTTCTGGAGGCCGCCCACACCCCCTGGCTTCCGGCCCCCTACACATTGCTCTGACCTGAGCTGCTGTCCCCTTGTCTCCTCTGACCACGTCTCTTGCCTCCCTCTCGTATAGTTAGGGACCCTTGTGCTGACATCGGGCCCACCTGGATAATCCAGGAAAACCACCCATCTCAAGGTCCCTATAATCACATCTGCAAAGTCACGGGTTCCAGGGCTTAGGACCTGAACATCTTTGGGGGGGAGGGGTATTAGTCTGCCTGCCGTGCACACCACCCCTGCCGGGACTCTAGGGATGGGCTTTTCCGTCCTTGTCTTCATTTAGCAGATAAGGGACTGAGGAGGGCAGAGGTTCTATAACTTGCCCAGGGCCACACAGCTAAAGGGGCAGAGCTGGGATTCAAGGCTGTCCAGCCCCAAGCCTTCTTATCTGCGGTGAAGGACAGGAGACTGGCTGCAGTGGCGGAGGCCCGGGGCCCGGCAGCTCTGGGACCTGGCTGACAGTGGGGAGTTTCCTGGGTAGACGGTGAAGGGCACATTGCTGTCCTGGGTCTATACATCCAGAGCCCCGCGTGCAAAGTTTAGCCCTGCCTCTCACTTGCTGAGAGACCAGAGACGTGGGGCAAATTTGGTCCCCACCCTCCCTCCAGTTTCCTCATCTGTAAGATGGCAGGGAGGGGAGAGGCCAGAGTAGTTGATCTCACAGTCCTCTCGGCTTCTGTGGGCCTCCACCGCTTCTGTGACTCAGGGCCCATCAGGGAGCTGGGGCTGGAGGTGCTGGGCCTTCCGGGGGACCCCTTGCAGAGCGGCGCTGCAGACACCATTGAGCACACAGCACTTTGCACTTAATTTACACAACTCCCCAGGGCCTCCAACAGCCCAGGCCATTGTTGTCTCCATTTTACTGGTAGGAAACCAAGGCTCAGAGAGATGACCTAACTGGCCCGAGATCCTCCTCCAGGATTTTGCAAGTGGGAGGCGAAATGAAGTGAGTAACCAGGTCTCCTGCGGCCTCCTTCTGCAGAGGTCCTTCCCCCGCCCCCGCACCGGGGACCCCTAAAGTCTGGTCTCCACTCTCACTGTGCACGCCCACATGTGAACACCGACAGTGCAAAGATACATGGATTCACTTAAGTGACTGCCCTTTGTTCTGACATG
Source organism: Neomonachus schauinslandi (assembly GCF_002201575.2). NCBI lineage: Eukaryota > Metazoa > Chordata > Mammalia > Carnivora > Phocidae > Neomonachus > Neomonachus schauinslandi. The sequence goes on from NC_058413.1 coordinate 97,851,384, forward strand.
ATGCCCTTTCATGACGTTAAAAAAAGATCTTTTCTTTTGTGAAGTCCTTGTCACGGGAGACGGGTGGGGTTTGGGGGGGATGAGGAGACCGTGGGTAACGTTTTTAGTATATGTGCTGCCGAAGCGAGCACCGTGGGTAACGTTTTTACATGACAAAAAAACCAACACGGAGTTGGTTTTTAGAATTTGTTTTGAAATGTCAGAGGTCCCGGAAGTCTCAGTCTGGGAGCCACGAAGCCCTCTCCACTCTGCCCAGGCCACTCCCTGGCCCCACAGTCCCCTTCGGGTGAGCGTAAGGCTTTGGGAGGTCTGGGAGAGCCTGGAGAAAGGTCTGCTGACCTGTTGGGACAAAAGGTGTTGGGTGGAAGACCGTCTGCTGCCTTTGGAGGGGAAGGCCAGGGTGGGGGCAAAGTGATCTACCTGGAACGCAAGGGGACGGTGGGGGAGGACATCTCCCGAGGGGAGGAGTCCCAGCCATCCCTGGCCAGCCGGTGACTCGTGCTTCTGGCTGCACTCGCATGGCGGACAATGGCGGGCACACATCCCCCCTGGGAGAAGCCATGGGTGCAGATGACCCCGACCCTGAGGGCCTGCAAGCCTGCACCCACCCCCTCTGGCCCCCGCCTGAACCCTTGATCCCTGTCCCTGCAGCCCCCACAGCTTCCTGTTTGCCCATTCTATTTGTCCGGCCCTGGGGACAGAGCTGATCCTTGAACTCTAAGTTCCACATGGCCAGGACCAGGGAGCTGCAGCAAGGCCTGGGCTGGGCTTATCAGCCTCCCAGCCCAGCCCCTGCCTGGAGACATAAATAGGCTGGGAGAGTGGGCAGCTCAGAGACTGCTGGAGTCCTCGAGGTAAGTGCAGCTGCCTGCTCCCCAGCTCTGGGCATCGGAGGCTCAGGCTCTGGGGTCCAGGCTCTAGTCTCTGCCCCATGCTGGGGCTCTGGGTGCTGAGACCCCTTCCCACTCTGTGCCCTGCCTCCTCCACTCCTGGCTAAAATGAGTGGGGGGGCATTGGGCTCCTCACACTAGAGGCCTGGCCCACTCAGCCGGGACCCTCTTCTCCTCCAGGTCACCCACGTCCCTTCAGGATGAAAGCGGTGGTGCTGACCTTGGCCGTGCTCTTCCTCACGGGTAGGTGCCCCCCAACCTAGGAAGCCAACCATTGGCGGGGGGAGGGGGGGCTTCTCCCTAAGCCCCTGTGGGCCACCCTCCTGAGCCCAGGGAACAGGATTTCTCACTCATCCCCTTGCCCCTGCCTCCAAGCCTGGCATTTCAGCTCTGAGCCCAGTCCGGAGCTGGCCTGATCTGGGTCTCTCCTCTCACCTCCAGGGAGCCAGGCTCGGCATTTCTGGCAGCAAGATGAACCCCAGTCACCTTGGGATCGAGTGAAGGATTTAGCCACCGTGTATGTGGACGTAGTCAAAGACGGCGGCAGAGACTATGTGGCCCAGTTTGAAGCCTCCGCCTTGGGAAAACAGCTGAAGTATGGACCCAACCTGGGGCTGGGGCACCGGGGGACTGGGGACAGGGGCAGGGGTGGCCGGTCCTGCTGGGCAGAGAGGCCTGTGGGAAGATGTAGCCAGACTGGCCAAATCCCCACCTGCTATTTCCTGGGCCCCATAGAAGGCCTGGAAAAATCCAGAATGGGATCCCCAAGCAGGAATGAGATCCCCCAAATAACCAGCATCTCACAACCCATTTTAGGGAGAATAAGATCTGTAGCACCCTAGCGAGGGGCTGCCGGGTCAGCAATCACAGCACCACCATCTGCTTGCGAGTGCGACAAGCCCCTTCCGATTCTTAGCTCCCTCCTCCTCTCCTGGCCAGCAACAGGGATGGCCGTCTCCAGAGAGGAGGATGGACTCCAAGTATAGTGACGAGGTCCTTGAGGCCCAGCTTTGGGGACAGACAAGACAGGGCACCCAACCCAGCTCTGTCGCTCCTAGCTCCTCAGTCCATCCGAACCGTGGGACCCAGCGGTGGTGTGTGCGCGGGAGGCTGTCCTGCGGGAGGAGAGGTGTGGGGAAAGCGAGGCCGGGCGCCGGCCCCTCGGGTTGATGCCCAGCAGGGACAGGTGCTGCTCGGGCCTCAGCGCGGACGGGCCGGGGCGCCAGGCCCGCAGCTCCGGGGCTGTCCGGGGTGCCGGGGAGGCCACCCCTGAGCCCCTCGCTCTCCCCTCCTCGCCCCTTCAGCCTGAAACTCCTAGACAACTGGGACAGCTTGAGCAGCACGGTGGCCAAGCTGCGCGAACAGATCGGCCCGGTCACCCAAGAGTTCTGGGATAACCTGGAAAAGGAGACAGAGGTGCTGCGGCAGGAGATGAACAAGGATCTGGAGGAGGTGAAGAAGAAGGTGCAGCCCTACCTGGACGAGTTCCAGAGTAAGTGGCACGAGGAGGTGGAGCTGTACCGCCAGAAGGTGGCGCCGCTGGGCGCGGAGCTGCGCGAGGGCGCGCGCCAGAAGCTGCAGGAGCTGCAGGAGAAGCTGAGCCCGCTGGGCGAGGAGCTGCGGGACCGCGCGCGCACCCACGTGGACGCGCTGCGCGCGCAGCTGGCCCCCTACAGCGAGCAGCTGCGTGAGCGCCTGGCCGCCCGGCTGCAGGCGCTCAAGGAGGGCGGCGGCGCAGCCCTGACCGAGTACCACGCCAAGGCCAGCGAGCACCTGAGCGCGCTCAGAGAGAAGGCCAAGCCCGCGCTCGAGGACCTCCGCCAGGGCCTGCTGCCCGTGCTGGAGAACTTCAGGGACAGCCTCCTGGCCGCCGTCGATGAGGCCACCAAGAAGCTGAACTCCCAGTGACGCGCCCCGGACCCGAGGGACCCCTCCCGGGGCTCCCCTTTCCGTGCATCGGGTTCTTAGAATAAACGTTTCCAAAGCGGGATGTCTGTGTTGGGCTGTGTTTTGAAGCTTCAGTTATGATTTTTAAACAATAAAATGGGCTCCGAAAACTGTAAATTCTTCTTTGGGAGGATGGGAGTGGGTGCGGGCGGAGGAGGGACATCCCTGGGGCAGCCCCGGGGGCGGGCACCAGGGCCTTTGGCCGGAGGACAGGGACTTCCCTGCCGATTTTGCAGCGGGAGCCCATCAGTCGGAAGCTGGGGCCCTGAGGGCCTTCATTCAGGGTCGGGGACTTGCGAGGCCCGGCTGCTAGGAGGGAGGTAGTGTGTGGAGCTCCCTTCCCAAGGAGGCCCAAACAGAAAGGAATAAGAGAGGATCAGGCGAGGGGACAGACAATGCATGCTAAGTGCCCTGCAAGAGGCTCAAATAAGAACGGCAGCCCTGTCTGAGGACGGTCAGGAAACAGGGCTCTCTTCCCCCCATATGTCCCCCACCCCCACCCCCCGGCCCCCGCAGGCCAGGACAGGAGTCTCTGGCAGCCCTCTGGCTTGGGGCCAGCTGGGGTGGGCCTCAAGGAGCCCCTGGGGCTGGAAGGATGGGGGCAGGCTCACATGAAGAGCTTGGCCTTTGCTCCTTCCTCCTTTAGTAATTCAAAAAATGAAGAAACAGATGCTTCGCTTTTCTTTTTTTACAAGGGCAGCATGCCACTCCTCACAGTCCTGCCCTCTCCAGAAAAGGCCGATGTTTCCTCCTTCACAGCTGTCAGCCAGCCATCCCACCCCTGGGGCTCCAGGCCTGAGTCGGAACAATAATCCCCACCTCTTACAGGTAACCAGCCCATTTTTATTTCCAAGATGCATTCATATCCATCATCCCACTGCATCCTTCCCCAAATCCTGGCCAGACAGCCACCATATCCACGGCTCAGAGGAGAAAGCTGAAGCTTGAAGTCACTCGCCAAGCAAGGCTGAAGAGCAGGATGGGCTGAGTTGCCCCTTCCAGACCCATCCTGGGTCTTTTTTTTAAAAAGCGTGTGGCCAGGCACTCAAGTTCACACGGCTGTGCACACAGACATGCCCATTCTCAAGCATACACCCCGGTCCACAGCCGGCCCCTCTCCACACTCAGGTACACGCACCCCCGTGTGCATGCACATGGCTTCACAGATCAGAGACCTGGGCAGTGAACTGATGGAGCATGTTCCCCCAACAGGGCCTTTGGCGCCCTGCCCCTCCCCCAAACACCAGTGTGTCTTAAAAACTCTTGGATAAAGTTTGTTGTTCCTAACCATCCGGAGCTGCAATGGGTGTCAAGGCGAGATTTGGGTGAGAACACTGTCCAGGTGTGGATACTGGGATCCCTGGCCCAGTTGGGCCAGAAGAGAAGCCCAGGTGGATTTCCAAAGAGAGAGCAGATGTCTCCAAGTGGGACTAAATGTGCTGATGCCCCCCAGATCTGTCAAGGAGCCCTCTGGCTCCCAGTGTCCGAGTAACTGAGTTTTTTCTGTGTCAGCCGAGCAGAATAGGAGCAGCTAACCCGGGCTTGGGGCCCTGCTCTGTCGTTTGCAGACTCCTTGACATTGGGCAAAGGCCTTCATCTTTCAGTTTTATCACTGGAAGAGCGAGGGCCTGCTCAAGTAGTCTGTGGTTCTGGGACTCCCTGACGTGAACATCTGTTGGCTGGTGGGGACACAAGGCAAACAGCCGCTGTTGGGTAACTTTGGGGTTCTTCTTAGCTTCCGGAACCCTGGAATCCCCCCTCCCCCACTCCGATGCTGGTCCGAGGGGTAATTCAGCTCAGCCTATAGCCACAAAGATGACCAGGTGTTGTGCACAGTCTTATTTCATTCATTCATTCAACAAATCTGCAGTGGGGGTGGTATTGTTGCATCCACTTTACAGATAAGAAACAGGCTGATACAAAATGATGGGGCCAAGACCAGAGTCTAGTTGTATCTTACTCCAACCACCCCCCACTCAAGTCTGGTTGAGAGGGCCAGCGGCCTGGGTCCCACAAGTCAGCTCAGGCAGCCTGCCTGAGTTGGAGTCAGCCCCGTGCCCACCCACAGAAGTACCTTGGCCCATTTCCATGCCAAAACATACATGGCAGACATGGGACATCCCACTCACGGCAGCTTCTCATCCAGCTTTATTGGGAGGACAACAAGCTTGGGGGTGGGCCAGGTCTGGGGTGGGGTGGGAGGTGGGAATGCTGTCACTTTCAAGTGACTTTCGGGGCTGCCCAAGGAGCTGGCAGGGTGGGTGGGCAGGAAGAGTTGGGCTGTCGAGGTCTCAGGAGGCATCAGAGGCTGCGGTGGTTTGGACCTCAGAAGCTGAATCCCAGAACCCAGAGAGCTTGCCCTTAAACGTGCTCCAGTAGTCTTTCAGGGAACTGAAGCCATCGTTCATCCAGTCCCTGGGGGTCAAATCAGTAAGGGAAGCAATGGAGGTGGGGGTGAGAGCTCATCTGCCTCTCCCCCGACCCTCTCAACCTCACCCAGCAACGCCCCTGAGACCTCCGGCAGGAACCCTTTCAGCTGCCAGCCCAGGCAGAAGAGATGCTGAAGGGGGTGAGGGGACCCTAACACAGGTCCAGCCTATTTCTCCGGGTTGGGGCAGAACTTGGTGCCACCCTGGGTCTGAGGCAAGCTGGACAGGAGTGACTGAGTGGGAGATGCGGAAGGCCCCGGCTGTCAGTCTATTCCAGGCGAATGATCCCACTAGAGTTGCACAACCTGGTGGCTCTGAGTGGGGTGGGGCAGAGGGACGCAGTCTCTCATTTGGACAATCATCAGAGCATAAATAAGCTGTGTGATCTGGGGCGAGTCATTTAACGTCTCTGAGCCTCGATTTTCTCATCTGTAAAATGGCAAATATAATACCCACTCCACAGCGAGTTCTGAGGACTATGAGAGTCTGAATGCCTCAGCTACGGAACTGTTGGCTGACGCCCAGGGGTGGGGGCGTGGAAGTGGGAAAGGATGCTGGGAGAAGAGAGGACTAGAAGGCAGGGCAGGGTGGGAGAGGAAGGATGGATTCTGCTGGACACCGGCCCCAGGGCTTGGCACAAGGCAGAAACACACTCACACACACACACACCAGCCGAAATTGGGTTGGGTGGAGCCTCCATGCCAACCTCCACCAATAAAGAGAATGGCAGCAAGAGCTAACCTGGCCTTCCTCAGAGCCTTGCAGGGTGCCTAAAGGAGCAAGGAGGGCCCTCAGAGGGAGGGGAGGCCAGGAGGAGGAAGGAAGAATGCAGGCCCGCCTCCGCCATCTCTCCCCTGGCAGCCCGAGAAAGCCCTGTGTGGGACCAGCTCATAGAGCAGAGCACGGAGGCTCAGAGAGGCGCAGGTCCTGGGAGAGCCGCAGTCCACTGCCAGGGCCCTCCTGAGTCAGGGGCAGGAACTGACACCGAGCACGGAGATGTGGGGGCATACCTGGCCCGCTGAGCCACCTGGGACTCCTGCACGCTGGTCAGCGTGTCCTGGGCAGTCTTGGTGGCGTGCTGCATGTATCCCTGCATAAGGCCCAGTAGGGAGGGGTCCTCTGCCTCCAGAGCTCCTGCCAGGAGAGCAGGGCTGAGTGGGATGGGTCACCTCTAGGGAACCCTTGGCTTCTGCCTAGCCACCCACCAGGGCCCGGGATCCTCAAGCCATCCCCAAGGATCCTCCAGGCAGAGGGCCACCCCCACCCGAGCCCTAGCCCAGTCCCCACGAGCTGCTTACGGGCAGAGGCCAGGAGCACCAGGAGGGCAGCGATGAGGAGGACCCGGGGCTGCATGGCACCTCTGTTCCTGCAAGGAAGCGTCTTGTGAGGGGTACCTTAGCTCCCCCCACCTCTAGACGCCCCCCCCCCCCCCCGGGAAAGTAGTGTGGCCCCAACACTAGGTCCTGAGCTGGGTCAAGCCAGGGGGAGAAAGGCCCCGCTGTCAGCTAATGCGGGAGATGAAGGGCTTTCAGCCTCTGGGGCCTCCAGAGCCAGACTGAGGGAGAGCGCGGGCCACAAGGGAGAGAGCAGAAAACCCACTAGACCAGGAATCAGGACACCTGGGTTCTGGCCTGGTTCCTGCCACTAGCATGCTAGGTGACTTGGGGTAGATCTTTGCCCCTGTCCAGGCCCAGTTTTCCTGTCTGGGGAAGGACGGGGCTCTAAGGCTCCTTGCGGTCCTAAACATGCAGAATGAGGGCAAAGTGTGCCCACGGGCGTCCCAGCTGTAACACTACACTCTGTGTAGCTTTGGCAGGTGTCCTGCCTTCCGCGAGCCTCGGTTTCCCCCCAGCATGCGATTGGAGGTGGGGGCTGCCCCCCAGCCCTGCGGCTTCCTTGGCCCCAGCTGGCTCTTCTCCGGACTGTGCTGGCTGGTCTGGGCAGGGACGCTCCTCTGCCCCTCTCCATGCTGCTCTCCTCTAGCCCCCCCCCCTCCTCCTCCCTGCGGGGCATTACCTGGAGCAGATGCCTTGGGATGAACTGAGCAGGCAGACAAGAGGGCTCTGACCTGTTTTATATTGTCCCCAGGGCAGGGGGCACGGAGGGCTCAGTGAGCCGGGCAAAGGTCACCTGCTGATCAGTCTAGACCAGGGCCCGAGGCAGGCTGCCCAGATGCAGCCAGGCCTGCTGGGAGAGTTGGGAAATCTCTGGGTCCCCCCATGCCCACCCTGCTCTCCTGCTACCCTGCGGCCCAGAGGGGCTCAGGCACTGGGGAGACCCCATTTCCTCCAAGCAGCCTGGCTCCCCAGGGAGAGGCTGGTGATAGGGGAAAGGGATTAGGGCACAAGCCCTCTGGGCCCACCTCAGCCCTTCACACCTGGCTTGCAGATCCCTCCCCGCCCCCACCCTCCTCGTCCTGCAAACCGCCTGGAAGGGGTGGGGCTGGACTGAGAAGGTGATGGGCTCCTTCAGGCTAGGGAACAACTCAGTGTTGGGGTGTGGTGTATAGAGTGAGGTCACAGAAGACCTATGGGCAGAGGCTTGTGTGGGGAGGGCGAAGCAGTGGGGATTACACAGTCCCCTCCCCAGCATCTGCACCTCTGTACTTCGGTCCGGCTGCTGCTCACCCAGGAACCTCCCCGAGCTGAGCCCAGGGTAGGGGTTGGTGGGAGAATAGCAAAAGCTGCTCGGAGCCCAAGGCCTTTGCCCCGCCAGTTCCTCCCCTCCTCCTCCCCCTGCCCTCTGGACCCACTGATAACATTCCCTGAGGCAGGAGCTGCGGCTCAAGGCTGAGGCCTCTGGCTGGGATTGATTTCCAGCACTGAGCACCTCTCACGTTGGGTCTTGGTTTCCTTAGCTTTGAAATGGCAGCCCTCATGGCTCCCTGGCTGGGCGGGGAGCTGGAAGGAAGCAAGGCGGCAGTGGCCAGTCTGGTAGGGAGAGGGTGAGGAGGAGCTCTGCGGGGGCCGTCCAGGAGAGGCCTCGGGCCTTTCTTGGGGTGAGGTGTCCCTGGGCCCACACTGGGAGCCATAGCCTGGCTAGCAGGATCGGGGAGGCTAAGACTTTGGAGTCAAGAGATCCTAGGTTTAAACGATGCCTTTGACACTGACTCATATGACCCAGGGCCAGAGACCTAACATCTCAGAGCCTCAATTTTCCTCCCTTGAAAAAGGCGATAGAACGCCGATATGCCAAGAGTTGTGATGCAAAGTAAATGAGATAAGTCCAAAGGAACTGGTGTGTGGAGGGGGCCTGATAAATCTCTCTTCCTCCCAAACACCTTGTCCATCCCCAGACAGCATAGTCTGAAGGCAGGAGGAGCCCCCAAGGTAGAAATAGGGCTTTTGGCAGGCAGCCATCCTCTCAGGAAGAAACAACTAACCCGACAATGTGAAATCAAAGCCCCAAGAAAGTGGCCTGGCTCCACCCTCAGAATTCTTTATTATTGGCTGAGACTTGAAGTTTCTCCGTTAGAAAGTCATTCCTTTGACTTAGATCTTGTATTCTGTTAAAATGCAAATAGATTCCTGTGAAGTAGATACTAATAACCCCATTTTGTAGGTAAGAAACCTAAGGCTTATGGGGCTGAGATGTACCCAAGTACACAGAGCCCATCACTGGTAGAGCAGGGAACCAGAATCCCGGTCTTCAAATACCTACACTGGTACCAAACAGCTTGGAGATACGAGACCCTCGGGGATTTATCAGTCACTCATACACCTCTTCCTGAGCAGAATTTAGGGATGGGGTGGGGGAGAAAAGGAAGCTGATTTGGTCACTGAAGGATCTGAGCACTGGGGAGGGCAGAGAGCCCCTGTGCCCATGTTGCTCTTCTGTTTTGGCCTGTCCCTCAGCCCCAGAGGTGAAGGTCACAGTGGGAATCCGGATTCCAGGCTGGGCTGGAGTACAAAGTCCTTGGCCCCTGGGTGTACTAGAATGGGCTGCCTGGATCCCTTGGCCCTGGACCTTCCAACTCCCTTTGCCTGCGTGTGTGCAGGGTCTGGAGGAACCTGTCCTCTCTCTCCTATGTAGCAATGGGCCCCCTGAGGCCAAGGAGGTCAGAAGATGGGGGCAGAGAGACCCAGCAGGGGGGTGCTAAGCTGGGTAGAGAACCCAGGTGTGTGGGCCCATGCAGCAGGCGTGTGGCATGCCAGGAGTCCTGGGCCGTTTTCTCTTTCTTTCTTTTTTTTTTTTTTTAAGATTTTATTTATTTATTTGACGGAGAGAGACGCAGCGAGAGAGGGAACACAAGCAGGGGGAGAGGGAGAGGGAGACGCAGGCTCCCCACGGAGCAGGGAGCCCGATGCGGGGCTCAATCCCAGGACCCTGGGATCACGACCTGAGCCGAAGGCAGACGCTTAACGGACTGAGCCACCCAGGCGCCCCATGGTTTTTTTCTTTTAAAGACACTGAGTTTATTCCAAAGCTCACCATTCTTTTTTTTTTTTTTTCTTTCAAAGACTTTATTTATTTATCTGACAGAGAGAGACACAGCGAGAGAGGGAACACAAGCAGGGGGAGTGGGAGAGGGAGAAGCAGGCTTCCCGCCAAGCAAGGAGCCTGATGCGGGGCTCGATCCCAGGACCCTGGGATCACGACCTGAGCCGAAGGCAGACGCTTCACGACTGAGCCACCCAGACGCTCCCCATTTTCTCTTTCAAAGTGCTCAGGGCACTTGAGTGCCTGGACCCCTCTGGGCGGTCTCAGTAGGGGCTATCTCCGTAGGGGCCCTCTCAGTGGCCAGCCTAAGCCGCCTGGCCCTCCGTATTCTCTCCCTCCCTCCCAAGCTGGCTCCCCTGGAACGAGGAGACTGCTCTGGGCCTGGCCCAAGACTGGCTCTAAGGAGTAAGCAGCCGCCGCAGTGGGTGGGGAGGGGTGGGGGGAGGAGGCTTGACTAGCGGGGGCCAAAAATGGTCCTCTGCGGTTGGGCAGACTCTCCGAGCTTACTCGTGTCTGGGTGAGGCTTAGCACCCGAGGCTCTGTGACCCAAGCCCCTGCCAGTAGGCTGAACTGGGAGCCCCAATTCGGCCCTGCCCACCGGAGGACCTGGAAATGCCAGCATCTGAGCCCAAAGAGACCCAGAGGCCCAGCTGGGGGCAGAGTCTCCTACTTCCATCAGCAGCTCGAACACTCTGAGCCTGGGCGCTCATTCTCCCCTGCTCCCAGCACAAATCCATTCACAGCCTGATACCAAAGATGCCCGCTGACGTCGGGAGAGAAATGCATTCATCGATGGCACCCCCGGACCACACGCCAGGACGCAGCACGCCCCCCTCAAGGCTGTGGCTGCTCCATCGGCCGCACAGCTCTGCGCCAGTCTGCACGGGTCCCCTAGCGGCAGGCCCCAGCTTTGTGCCCCCAGACAGCGGAAGTGGTGGCGCACTTAGGCGACTCTGTGCACGTCCGGCGGATGCTCTCGGGCATGCGCGGATAGGTGCAGACACTCCTGCTGCGTGTCCCCCTGGGCGGGCGAGACGGAGCCTGTCACATGCTGGTGGCACTGGCTGCTCGGACTCCAATTGCAGCTGCGGTGTCCTCGGTGACTCATTGCTCTTTTCATCTCCGGCCCCAAGGGAAGGGATGGGGGCACTGAGCACTGACCTTTGTGCCCACCCCGGGCCGGACTGTGCCTGACGTGGGAGCAGGAGCACGAGCGATAGGCCAGTGTTGCAGGGAGGGAAGGCTTTCAGGGGTGAAGCCTGGCTTGTGCTGGATGAGCACCTACTGTGCGCCGGGCATCGTTCCCAGCACGACACCGGTTGTCACTCCGAATCCTCGAAGCCCAGCGGGCAGGTGCTCGTCCCTGCCCAGCGGGGGCGGCTGAGGCTCGGAGAGATTAGGAGATCTGCCCTGTCCCCACGGGGACGGTGAGTGGGGAGCCCAGCCGCAAACCCAGGGAGCCCGACTCCAGAATCTGAGCCCCTCACAGCTGCTGGGAGGAGGGAAGAGCCGCTCCGGGGAGGGGGGAGCTCCCTGGCACTGGAAGCGACCGTGGGGGGTGCGGGCAGCAGAAGGCCTTCTAGCTGTCTTCGATCCCCTGAGACATCAGCCACTGCTGGAATATGAACCAGGGAGGCCTGATAAGTCAGGGTCAACACAACTGTGGTCTACGGGAGCCCAGCTTCGTGCCGGGCACTGTGCTCTCGCGGTGTGGGGGGGCCGACAGTGCCGTCGGTGGGATGCATCTGGTGGTCAGTGCAGGGGACGTGGTCCAGCAGAGCTACCCACGCTGACCAGGCTGCGTTGTCTTCTTGGTGGATGGCTTTCTGTAATTGGGTGTACGACCTCAGTTGTAGAGAACATTAGACGTCCTATAGAAGACCTCCTGCCCCCCACCCTCATCCCCTAAGAGGCTCAGGTCCTGCGATTCAGCATAGGCTGGCTGCTCCTGCCCAGGGAGTGTGGCTGGGCTGGGGGTGGGAATCAGGCCTCAGGCCAGCCGTTCTCCCTGCACGGGGCCCCCTGGGGTGAGCATTCTACTGGGCCTCCTGCCATGGTCCAAACCAGGAAAGCAATACTATTATTAATAACAACAACTATCTGTAGTGCTAACTCTGCGTCAGGCATTATACTACTCACACCATGAGCAGCCCCATGTTTCAAAGGAGAAACTGAGGCTCAGAGCTAGGCCAAGCTGAATCACGAGGCCCGTGACCCACCTAGGCCGTGGTGGGACAGGAAGCACACTTAAAATGAACCCGTTCAATACAGGGCCCTTGCCCACTCCACCAAACTGCCCAAAGGCTTGCAAGAGCCCCCTCCTCCTGGGCACACCTGGACCAGAGCTTGCTGTCCGCAGCTGTGGCCCTGGGTGTCCCAGCCCAGTGTCTTGTGCTCTGAGATGGATGGAGTCAGAGTGGGGGATGTCGTGGGGCAGGGCTCTCTTCCCTGACGCAGACAGAGGAGGTGTGAACTTTGCCCCCCAGACCTGGCTCAGACCCAGAATTGCCAGCAGGGCCTCTGGGGCATTAGTCCCTGGCTCAGGGGTTCCCAAGGCCTCCTTTCTCCCACAGCTCATGGCTCCCCACCCTCCCTTCCATACTGGGTGGGGCACAAATACAGAATAGTGTCTTCTGAATGCTACCCGAGCCCTGGTCAGCTGTCAGCTGCCACGTTGTCTTGGGTCACAAAAGTCCAAGAGGCCTCCTGGGCATGTGTCACCTTCCAGCGTGGAGTCACACTGGGGAGGGAGGCGGGGAGGGCAGCCTGGTGGGGGTTTAAATGTCTGGCTGGCTCTGAGGTTCAGTCAGTTCGGACAACAGCACTGGTGAGCTGCCTGAGAGCCTCTCTTCTGGCCCCCTTGACTCCAGGAAGGATCCAGTGCAGCACGAGCCTCTTCCAGCCCAGCGAGAAGCCCAGGATGTTCCTGAAGGCTGTGGTCTTGACCCTGTCCCTGGTGGCCGTCACTGGTGAGTAGGAGTTGCCTTTGGATGGGGATCTCGGGCAGGAGCCATCTGCTGCATCAAGTGGGCAGGGTGGAGAGTCTGGAGCCCAGGCAAGAGGACAGTTCCAAGTGCCTGTCATCCCCCAGCTGGACGCAGAAGGCTGCCCACCTGCCACGCGGTTCATAGGAGGGCTGGCCTCTTCCCCAACGTTCTGCCCACTGGCATTGGCGCTATCCCAGTTTTACATGCCCCTGAAGTGGCTTTATAACGAGGGAAGCACAGAGGGGGAGATCAGCAGTTGGGCTCCCCCACCATCAGCCAGTCTGCAGCTCAGGGCTGGTGCAGAGGGGCAAGGAAGGAGATAGGTCCTCATGAATCACTCTCTGTTTCCTGCCTAGGTGCCCAGGCTGAGGTCAGTGCCAACCAGGTGGCCACGGTGGTGTGGGACTACTTTAGTCAGCTGAGCAACAATGCCAAGGAAGCCGTGGAACATCTCCAGAAGTCTGAGCTCACCCAGCAGCTCAAGTAAGAGGGGCACGACTTGTGGGGCGGAGCTTCTTAAAGGCCATGCAATGTGTTGGCAAGGGCTGAGCTCAGAGGCCGGGGACCTGAGCTTAGGATACCCACTGCCCTGCCACTAACTTTCCCAGTGACCCTGAGGTCTCCAGATCTGGGATCCACATATCTAAACAGGGGGCTGGACTGATAATCCCTAAGGAATCTTCCTGCTTGAACTTTCTAGAGTGTGACAGATGGCCACATCCTAGCATTGAGAGTCATGGGAGAAAGGGAGGGAGGGAAATGTCATGGGAACTGGGTCCTAACACATTCCAGAAGGAGGGGCCCCTGTAAAGTCATGGGAAAGGAAGTGGGGATATTTGGGAAGCCTCTGAGGGTGGGCATGTGCAAGGAAACTAGTATTTCAAATCCCTAAAAGACTGGAAGAGGTCCAGAGCATAACATTCTATTAATGAATGTGATCTGGGTCCCAGCACACCTGAGCTGGGAAGGACTTCAAAGTCTGCCCTTTTTACTGTACAGGCAGGGGGAGTACAGTAAACTGTACTTGACTTGACTGCTCGACCCACGGTCTCCAGAGTTCAGGAAAGCAGCCTAGAGACAGGGACCCTCAGAGCCTCAGAGGGAGGGAGACCCACTATTAGAGGTGGGTCCTGCGACTCAAGGTCAGGGGGAGAGTCAGAGATACAAGGTAATAACTTAGTCTATTACATCCACTCTCTCAAACCATGATCTACCTGTGAACTCAGTACCCCTGAACACTCACTCACCCGTCTCAGGCAGGTGTGTGTGCGATGAGGGGTGTATAAGGAGACGAGGTCCGGGCACGTAATGCCAAGTGTAACGGTGGCCCCCTTGTGTCCTTCCCCTGCAGTGCCCTCTTCCAGGACAAGATTGGGCAAGTGAACACCTACACCGATAACCTGCAGAAGAAGCTGGTGCCCTTTGCTACGGAGCTGCACGAACGCCTGCGCAAAGACTCTGAGAAGCTGAAGGAGGAGATTCGGAAGGAGCTGGAGGAGCTGCGGGCCCGGCTGCTGCCCCACGCCGACGAGGTGAGCCGGAAGATCGGGGACAACATGCACGAGCTGCAGCAGCGCCTCGGACCCTACGCAGAGGAGCTGCGCACCCAGGTCAACACTCACGCCGAGCGCCTGCGGAACCAGCTGACGGCCCATGCGCAGAGCCTGGAGACCACGCTGCGCCAGAACGTGGACAACCTGCAGGCCTCCCTGACACCCTACGCCGATGAGTTGAAGGCCAAGATCGACCAGAATGTTGAAGAGCTCAAGGGGCACCTCACGCCCTATGCCGATGAGCTCAAGGTCAAGATCGACCAGAACGTGGAGGACCTGCGCCGCAGCCTGGCTCCCTATGCGCAGGACGTCCAGGAGAAGCTCAACCACCAGCTCGAGGGGCTGGCCTTCCAGATGAAGAAGAACGCCGAGGAGCTGAAGGCCAAGATCTCGGCCAACGCCGATGAGCTGCGGCAGAAGCTGGTGCCCGTGGCCGAGGTCGTGCGTGGCAAGCTGAGGGACAACACCGAGGAGCTGCAGAAGTCGCTGGCCGAGCTGAGCAGCCACCTGGACCGGCAGGTGGAGGAGTTCCGGCGCAACGTGGGGCCCTACGGCGAGACCTTCAACAAAGCTCTGCTGCAGCAGGTGGAGGAACTGAGGCAGAAGCTGGGCCCCTATGCAGGGGATGTGGAAGACCACCTGAGCTTCCTGGAGAAGGATCTGAGGGACAAGGTCAACTCTTTTTTCAGCACCCTCGAGGAGAAAGAGAACCAGGACATGCTTGTGGCCGTCCCCGAACTGCAGCTGACCCCAGTCCCTTTAGAGAGCTGAGCTGTCCCCGGTGCTCACGCCCTCCCATGGACACCTGCCCTGCCCGGCCACCTGTCTGTCTGTCTGTCCCAAGGCAGTTCTGGTACACGCTTGAGGACACATGTCCAGTGGAAAATGACACTACCTCTCACTACTTAATAAAGCTGCTAAGAAACTAGTCCAGTCTGGTTGCAATGTGACTTCTCACTGTTGGTACGCCTGAGGTGGGACAAAACCACTGGCAAAGCTTAGCAGGGGCCTGCAGGGGAGGCTTGGAGGGACACCAGGGCTGGGGAGACGAGATTGCCAGAGGGGCAAGGGCAGGGTATGCTGAGAGGGGTGGGGGGGTGCTCTAAGAGGAGGTGGAAAAAGATGTCACACATTACCCAAAGACGAAATACGCAGCCCGCTTCTATTCACTTAGCCAACAGCTGTTTATCGAATGCCCTCAGTGGGGACGCCACTATTCTAGGCAGCAGGACAGTGAGCAAAAGAGCTTCTGTGGAGCATGGGTCTGACACCGTGCTTCATTCTGAGGGGGCCACGGAGGTAAGCTTGACAGGGTCCCTGGCTGTGAAGAGCTCACGGCACAGTGCGGGAGACTGTCCCTCCTTCCATAAGCTCTTCTGGGCCTTTAAATTGACTTATTTATGTGAATGCTGGTTTATTCCACGCCATCCCACTCCCATTAGAGGATTGATTCGTGCTTATTTCAGAAATGTCTTGACTGCTCGACCCACGGTCTCCAGAGTTCAGGAAAGCAGCCTAGAGACAGGGACTCTCAGAGCCTCAGAGCCCCCCTCAAGGAGGGAGTCCCAGAGAAGGGCCGGTTCAAGCTTTGTCTCAAATGACGACATCCTGGCTGTTACCTCTGACCCCAAGTCTGCAAGTCCAGCTGAGCATCCCTTTCCTTCCCAGAGTGGGGCGCCGCCTTTTTAGGGTTTTCCTCAAAGACACCCAGAACATGCCTGGGAGTAGGTTCTGGGGCCTCCATCCCTCTATCCCTCCATGCCTCCATCACAAGGTGCCCCCAGGACGGGGGCCCATAGGCCTGGCCCACTCTGGTCCTGGTGTCAACCTGAGCACCTGCCTGTGGGGAAGGATTATGCTTCAAAATTAGGTGAACCTAAATTCAAATCCTGGCTTTTCCGCTCACTCCTGGGTGATTTGGGACAGATCATTTGACCTCTTTTGGAAAATGGGGATGAGTTTTGTGGTGTTTGGTGGAACAGTGCATGCCAAACACTCAGCACAACATCGAGCAGAGTCCAGGAGCAACAACTGTTCACACGTGGCCGGGGTTGCTGCCGCGGCACCACAGAAACCCAACAAAAGTGATTTCCTCTCCCTGCTCACTCCTCCTCCCCTCTGTGCCAGGTCACACACGCCACAACATGAGGCCACTGGAGCTGGTTGAAGGCAGACCCCGGTGTCCTCCCGGCCCCAGCTGCTCTCGTTCTCACGCCCTGGGTCAGTAAGGCTGCTGCCGCCCCCCACGCACCCCGCCCCCCCCCCCCCGCGCAGCCGGCCCCCTTGCAGGGCAGGAACCTACCTGTGAAGACGCCTTGACAACCCACCAGGCACTTGGAGGTTTACTGGCTGGCTTTGGGGAAGGACCAACTAAACAAGGCACTAAAGGAAGTGGGGGCAGAGGGTGGACAGATTTCTGAGCAGATCTGGAAACTTCAGAGATAGTCCCAGACCTCACCTGAGGGCCACTGGTTGAGAGTTGCCTCTGGGACCCCTGGAGGCCTTAGCGTCTCCTGGAGCGTGGTCCATAGTATGAGTCCTAGATAGTTACCCCCACCCCCGGGCCTGCCTGTAGGTCTCGGAGGGTCCTGTCAGGGCCCTGGTCCACACTGGGTGACGAGTGAGGAATGATGAATGCCTTCTCTCTCCTGCACCAAGACTTCTCACCTGGTCTCCAGGCTCCTGGGTCCCTGACCTGGCAGAGATCTGCCAGTGATGCCATGGCTTTTGGCTGCCCAGACTCTGAATCCCCCTTGCTTTGTTTGAGGAATTTCTCACGTCCCAGTCTTGGCGGGCCCTAGAGTCTGCCTTCCATGAGAGATGCTGAGCCTCTTGCCACCCAGCCCCCCCTTCCTCTGGGGGGTGGCATGGGGCTACGCTCAGCAATCAGATGTCAAAACCCCAGACTCAGAATAAGGCCGGAATGCAGAAAAAAGGAGGGTGGAGAATCCTTTCTGGAACAAGCAGGGCAGTAGCCACCCCTTTGCAGCTGGGCTGGAGCCTCAGTCCGGGGCCGGTGCGGGCGGTCGCTGCCAGGCGTGCCGGGCTGGCCCAGCTCAGTGGTGGCAGCAGGCTTGTCCCCAGGGGTCTCATTTTGGGGAGTCCTCTTGGCCATGTTTCTCCCTTAGCTTTCCTCATTCTTATTAAGTTTCCAATACTCTAGTTTTCCTCAAAGTTTCCAGAAATATCAATTAAACTCATTTTCTGCTCATATCTCCCACAGTAGGTTTCTGTGACAAGCAATCCAGAACCTTGATTGACGTGTTCCTTTTCTCCTGCAGTGTTTTCTCCCACTTTGGTCCTTGGAAGCTGTGCTCCCATCCCTGGCCTGTTCCCGTTGGTCCCGTTGGTTTCTCTGAGACATAACTTATCAGTCCTTGTTAGGGCTGGTTCCATCTTTGAAGGAAAGCTATCTTGCTCTTTTGTTCTAAGCTGGTGTGTGGGGCTGTGTCCCATCAACCCAAGGGACGTCTCTAGCATCTAAGACAGTTGGACAGCCGTGCCCAGCTTGGGCAGCCAGCCCCATCCACCCTTTCCATAGGTGCTCTGACAACCGGGCTCAGGTCTCTCGTGAGCTCCTGAGTTCAAGAAGCTCTGATTTGGTTTGGGGAATCTGTTTATGAGAAGAAGTGCAAGCTCTTTTAAGCAAACAAAAGCAAGGCTCTGAATATTATGCATTATACCACGCTGTTAAGAAACACATATGTGTATTTGTATGTGAATGTGTAAGGAGGTAAAAAGTCTCTTAGGTCAACAGCTAGACCTGGAATTCTCATCAGAGACAGAATCCTATTTGGTGGTCCATGCTGCCTGCTAAAGAGGAAACACTGGGGAATTGGCTAGAAGGAAACAGATGGCTTCAGCTGTCCCGTGCATTCCCTGTGCAGGTGTTTGAGGTGGTCACAAACAGCAGGAAAGGAGGGGAGGCCACAGAAGGGAAAATAGGGAATAAAGGCTAAAATTCCCCCACCCCCCCCACAAAAAAAAGATGGCCAATGAAGACTGTCCAGGGACAGAAGGTCAGAACAGAGGCATGGCAATAAAGTGATGCTCTGTGCTCACTAGTGCTAGGTGTTTTTAAAAAACACATCGACTCGGGCGCCTGGGTGGCTCAGTTGTTTAAGCGACTGCTGTCGGCTCAGGTCATGATCCTGGAGTCCCGGGATCGAGTCCCACATCGGGCTCCCTGCTCATCAGGGGGTCTGCTTCTCCCTCTGCCCTCTTCCCTCTCGTGCTCTGTCTCTCATTCTCTCTCTCTCAAATAAATAAATAAAATCTTTAAAAAAAAATAAAAAAAAATAAAAAACACATCGACTCATATAATCCTCACAACAAACTGTGACATCAAAGATGCAGACGGGGAAAAGGCAGTTCAGAACAGTGGAGGTACATCTAGCAAGTGGTGCAATTGAGATTCGAACCTGGGCCATCCGGCTACAGAGCTATACCTTTAATTCCCAGGCTGTGGTTCCTCTAAGGGGAGCCCAGCATAGTGAGAGAAGTGTAAGCCCTGCTGAGAACCTCCGTAGCGCAGCGGGTCCCACCACGCAGCGGGCAGGTGGGTCGTGCCGGCTCACGTTCGAATCCCCATAACCGGTCTACGGGGAAGAAAAAATCTGAAAGCTTAGGTGGTAAATTCATCAGGGCTCATCTCAGAAAGGTGAGGTTTTGCTTTCCACTTTATATATTTTATATAGTATTTGGGATTTTAAGATACTATTCAGGATTACTTGTGGGGTTTTTTTGTTTGTTTGTTTGTTTTTTAATTTATTTGACAGAGAGAGAGAGACAGCCAGAGAAGGAACACAAGCAGGGGGAGCGGGAGAGGGAGAAGCAGGCTTCCCGCGGAGCAGGGAGCCCGACGCGAGGCTCGATCCCAGGACCCTGGGATCATGACCTGAGCCGAAGGCAGACGCTTAATCGACTGAGCCACCCAGGCGCCCCTCCATAAACTGTTTGTTTTTTTTAAAGGGGGAAATGTACAACTGTGAAGCTTTTTATTTCTTTTTTTTTTTTTAAAGATTTTATTTATTTATTTGACAGAGAGAGACACAGCGAGAGAGGGAACACAAGCAGGGGGAGTGGGAGAGGGAGAAGCAGGGTCCCCGCGGAGCAGGGAGCCCGATGCGGGGCTCGATCCCAGGACCCTGGGATCATGACCTGAGCTGAAGGCAGACGCTTAACGACTGAGCCACCCGGGCGCCCCTACTTGTGGTTTTATATATATGTGTGTATATATATATAACATAAAGTTTGCCATTTTAACCATTTTTAAGTATACAATTCAGGGATGTTAATTACATTCACAATGTTGTACAATCAGCACTGCTATCTCCCAGATTTCTTTATCATCCCAAACAGGAACTCTGTATCCACTAGGCAATTCCCCATTACCATCCCCCAATATCTATCCTTTTGTGTCTGGCTTCTTTCACTTAACATAATGTTTTCAAGGTCCATCCTTGTTGTAGCATGTATCTTTCCTTTTTAAAGGCTGTATAATATTCCACTGTATGTTTAGACCACATTCTGTATATCCGCTCATCCACTCATGGACTCTTGGATCATTTCCACCCTTTGGCTGTTGTGAATAATGCTGTTATGTGTAGAAATATCTCAAGTCCCTGTTTTCAGTTCTCCTGTGTGTATATCCAGAATTGGAATTGCCGGATCACATGGTAATTCAGAACTACTCCAGGACCCAGGCTTTACCATGTAGCAAGCCCGAAGCACCTAAACCCAGAAGAACCAAGTTCTAGAGGCCCCTGTGAGTGTGGGGCAGGGGGTGCTTCCCGGTCCTTGGTGCAGCCCACATCAATATCTCCCCGAGCAGGACTCCGAGAGCCCAGCCCAATCTCAGGCCTGAAGCTCCCCCAGGTACCTCTGGCTCCTCAGGTGACCTGGATGTCTCTACGGGCATGGGTCAGTGCCCCCAAAAGGGTGTCAGCCAGCACTGATGTGGGCCAGGCTGAGATCCTAGCCACACACCCACACCCATCCCCGAAGCTCAAAGGTCAGAAGTCATCTGAAAACATCAAAGGGGTCACTACCCCCAAGGTGTCTGGTGTATGGAACGGCCCCGATTAGGGAGAAGAAAGCCCAGCAAGGCCAACGAAGGGTCTGGGGGTCTGTTCTCCTCCCGTACCCACAGGGCCTGCTGCTGTGGAAGGATTGTCCCAGCTCGGCTGAAAGCAGCTCCTGCCTGGGAATGCTGTGTTCTCTTGGTGTCATCATAGGACACCCTGTGCTCCCAGAATGGAGAGCACAGGCAGGGGAATGCTCTGGGGAGAGAAACAACAAGTGTGGGGTTATCTGGGGACTTCTGTGTCTGAGAGCACGGAGGACAGAACCACGGTTATCTGCTGTGTGACAAGTGGCTAATGATGGAGGGGCAGTCAGAGACCCTAGCATTGCCCACATCAGAGGGGTGAGGATTTGGGCAGCTGGTTCTGAGATGGGAAGTGAGGGATGTGAGCTGGGACCAATGCCCCAAATCACAGGCCATGAGGTTTGGAAGGAATCGCCTTGTCTCTCAGTCCAATTCCTTGATACCATCTCTAACACATGAACACGACTCTTCACTAACAGGTACCCCATTCTTTTTTCCATCACTATCCAGCTTCCTGCCTGGCTCCAAGATTGATCCTCCTCTCTGGCTCATGCCCTGCACGGTCTCTCTCATAGCAAGAGGGCTGACCCGTGTGATCAAGAGGCTACTGTGGAAGTCATGGTGTATGACCCCCAAGGCTGGGTCATCAAGGGCACTGTGGTTTCCACCTTGCTCTTGCCTGGATCATTGATGCTGAGGGATGATAGGGAGGAAGAGCCACCCCTCCTCAACAGCCAGCACCCACTTGCCGGCCACATGAGTGAGCCACATTGGAAACAGATGCTTGGCCAGGCCTTCAGATGACTATAGCCCCAGCCAACATCCCGCCTGCAACCTCGTGATAGACCCTGAAGCAGAACCACACAGCCTCTCGCCACACACCCAGAGGAACTGTGAGGGATCCTATGATGTTAAGTTTTGGGGTGATTTGTTACGCAGAATAGCTAACTGATACACATGCCTTGCACAGTGCCTGGAACCCGGTCAGCTGTTGAGTGAATGGGTCCTGCTCATTATCTGAACACCTCCACTGACAGCCAACTTACCATCTTCCCAGACAATTGATTTTATCTTTGAACAACTCTGTTACAGATTATCAAAATTACACTAGTTCTTTCTCAGTATGGCTTTGGTAGTATTTTTATTCCTCTTGTGAACCATAAAATAATTATAATCCCTTTACATATACATTCTGCCCACAGGCAATCTACCCGGACACCCCTTTCATGGAACCCCAAATCTTGTGGACAAAATTGAGCCAGAGATGTGCCATACTTCACAGCGGCCTTGGGATGAACCATCTCGGTTGGTTTCTGAGAGGGCGGAGGTTTTGCCGATCTTGCTTATTCTCATATGATCAGTGCTTAGCACAACGGCTAGAACTTAGTAGGTGCACAATAAATATTTGTTGAATAAACTAACGCATTCAATGAATCTTTGTCTCATGTTCAGTTGCACAGGACAGGTATATTCACCTTTACCAGGTAATGCTGAGTTGTTTTATAAGCTGATCACACCCTTTTTCTTTATCTCTTCCAATAATAGGAAACTTCTGGACAAACCTTCCAATTTTCTTATCTTTTCTCTCATGTCTTCCTGCTCTGTATGCTCTATTTTCTGGGAGACTTCTTCACCCTCTATTCAGTTTTTTTGTTTCTGCAATCACATGTTTATTTATTCATTTATTTTTTAAAAGATTTTATTTATTTATTTGTCAGAGAGAGAGAGAGAGGGAGAGTGAGTGAGCACAAGCAAGGGGAGTGTCAAGCAGAGGGAGAAGCAGGATCCCTGCTGAGCAAGGAGCCCAATGTGGAACTCGATCCCAAGACCCCGGGATCATGACCTGAGCCGAAGGCAGATGCTTAACTGACTGAGCCACCCAGGCATCCCCACAATCACATGCTGCATTTGTAAGAGCTTTTAAAACATTCTGTGAAGTTCTATCATATCCTGTTCTAGTTTGATCAGTGTAATATATTTAACTCTCTGATGATATTCATGGTATTTTTAAGTGTTCTTCTGTATAGCTATTGCTTTCTTCAAGTTCTTCTTTAAATGTTTGGTTTGTTTTGGGTCTCTATCTTTCACATTAGGACCTGTCCTCAAATGACTGGTAATCTTTGCTTGTCTGCTTAAATTTAAGAGTGGGGATTTTAAAGCTGATGTGAAGCTCCAAGTACATGAGTGGTACTTGTTGATTGTGAGCATCACTGTAGGGTGATACAGTGGGATGTTTAGTTGGGGAACCCCTAACATAAAAGGATTTAGGTATTTCCTTTTGAGTTGGTCCTGTGTCCTTCGGAAGTTTCTCCCATTCTTCTGCCTGGAGGGTAAAGGCCTGGAGACCAGTGTTCTTGGGGCTAAGTGGAAGGAGCAGTATGGGGCTCAGCATTCAGAGGGCATCCTCTGGTTTAATCCCTCTATTTCTAGTATGGCAACCCTGTTCTCAACTCTGCCTGCCATTCTTTCCCTTTTCAGAAAATAAACCTCCAGTCTTCTGCCAAGGTGAGCTAAGGGAGCTAAAGTTTCGCCTGCTTTTTAAAATAATTTCAACTAGGAGCACCTGGGTGGTTCAGTCGTTCAGCCGCTGCCTTCGGCTCAGGTCATGATCCCAGGGGCCTGGGATCGAGCCCTGCGTCGGGCTCTCTGCTCAGTGAGCATTCTGCTTCTCCCTCTCCCTCTGCCTGCCGCTCCCCCTGCTTGTGCTCTCTCTCTCTGTCAAATAAATAAAATAAAATCTTAAAAAAAATAATTTCAACTAATCTTTCATATTTGATAACACCCTCCTCATTCACCTTTACTTTTAGTGGTAACTGGTGCCTTGAGTTCAGGGCTGTTATGTATGGCCGTGCAAGCTGTGCACTGCCCAATTCCGAGGGCACCTTTCTCACACTGTAGACATTATGGAACTGTATATTTATTATGACAAATTTCTGGCAGATAGCAATAGTATATCTCAAGAATGGGGAGGTTAGTTCTAATTCACTCACAGGTGCAACATGGGCTAGCTGCGGATTTACTAGAATTCCTTAAGCCTTTCGTGAATTCAGTGCAAGAAATCAGGTTGGAGCTCATCTTTCCCCACTGCCAACTTAAGATCAGCTCTCTTAGTCCTGCTAGTTGCAACTGGTCTGCCTGTTTTCTAGCTTTACAATTTTGCTGGCATCTTTTCTTCTGTTCTTGCTCCTACGGGTCCCCATCTTTTCTTAAACAAAACAAAGCAAAAAACTCTTTACTGTAGTTTGAGGGAGGTTTCAGAAAAAAAATGAAATCAGATACATGCATTCAGTTTGCCATGTTTATCTGGAAGTCCACAAAAGTAGCACAGATGGAAGATGGAAGATCATTGAGGGTTTTGTGGTGCATTCATTCCTCTAGAGTCTAAGCCCCTTTGTTCCGACCTACCTGGGAGGTCTTCTGTGTTACTGCGAACGGTTTGTGAATATGAATGTACCTGTCCAGAAAATATTCTTCTATTTAAAAATGTATGTTAAGGAAATAACCATGGAATGCATGTATTTAACTATCAAGATGTTCATTGCAGTGCTGCTTTAAAAATTAAAAACAAAACAATGAGATTGTTAATTTATGGTACGTCCATACTCATCGCCACTGAAAATCAGATTGTGAATGAACATTTATCAACATAGATGTAGACATATGATCTACTCTTGAAATGATAAACAAGTCACTAAACAGCGCGATCCTATAAAAATAAATTGTCCAAAATGTATGCAAATATATGCCTAGATAAAAAAAATATGGAAGAAGGAGCTCTTGGGTGGCTCAGTCGGTTAATCGTCTACCTTCGGCTCAGGTCATGATCCCAGGGTCCTGGGATCAAGTCCCACATGGGGCTCCCTGCTCAGCAGGGAGCCTGCTTCTCCCTCTCCCTCTGCTGCTCCCCCTGCTTGTGCTCTCTCTATCTCAAATAAATAAATAAAATCTTAAAAAAAAAAACCTGTACTCTCTTTTAAAAAATATGGAAGAATATACAAGAGCTGATGGTGGAAATGTGGGTGATTATATATATTTTTGCTTCTCTATATTTTATACTTTTCTACATTATACTCTTAAATATTAACAAAATAAAAAGCTACTGATGTAAGTTAATATTTTAATAGACAGGACTTCCTACTCAAACATGTCAGGCATTCTTGATCACAGCCATAGATCTGGTCAGACCACCAGAAGCTTAGATATTTGGGCTACCTCACCTTGATCTGATGCAAAATTGCCATTGGTCAGGGACTTTTGGATACAGCTCTAAGGGCCCTGTATATAAAGTCCCATAGAGATATTTAATTAGCTACTCAGTGTTTGGAAAAGCTTTATTTTCCCTCTGAGTCTGGTGTGCTTCCTTCTTCTGATGATGACAATTATGTCACTTACTGAATTTCCCTTTTCATAGGTTTCCACAAAACCCAAAACCAATGTGAAAGTGAACGATTACAACTTTGTCATCTGTTATGGCCTCTGTGGTTGTGTCTTTTAGGTCTTGTGCTTTGTCAGGTTCTCAGATTTTCTGCTATTATTTTTATTTTCACTGGTTCTAAGGGTCTCCTCCTTCCATCATCATGATCATCATCTAAATTTTCACTGCCAGTAGCCTCAAATCTTTGGCGATGAAAAAGGATATATGTAAACAAAACCCAAACAAATAAATAACCAAAACTCTTATCTCTGTTGGCATGCCATCACTGTGCTGACTCAGAGTGTGCCCAGGACATTTTGTGGCGTTAGAGTCCACATCACTGGCCCCACCTGGCTGTTGCGCCATCAGCAGGTGTTTCTCAGTCGTGATGGGTCATGGACTGCAGAGGGTAAACAGGCCATCGTGACAAGGCTGAAGACCAAAGGACCCTGTTGCTCTGGTCGTAGCTAGAGCTGGTTCTATCTCTGCAGGGACAGGAGAGGAGGGGGACTGAGGGGGCCTGTTAAGTGTGAGATGGGATGAAGAGGGAGAGGTGGACTCCACTCCCCATGGCAACTTGAGAGCTATTCCTGGACTTGGCTGTCCTTCCCCTGGCTGGCTCTGAGCTACTGTTCCTGTGTCCATATCAACTTACACATGGACCCTGGCTTCCCTGCGTTTCAACAGCCCTCTTTCTCCCAAATCATAAACCCCTTGGGGTGAGGGGGCAGGACCTGGCTTTCTTCTGAGCACGGTGGGTTCCTGGCTTCTCCCAGTAAGGAGGGTAGAGGCTCTGTTGTGGTTCCGGTCCCCAGAGCAGGGTTCTCTCATCCTGAGCATGGCTGATGTATTGGAGATACATGGTGTTGGAGATGGTGTATTGAGCATGGACTCCAGAGACAGACAGACCTGGGATTCGCGCAGGGCAAGACCCTGAGCAAGTTACCGAATCTTTCTGAGCCTCAGTTTCTCTGTAAGTAAAATGAGGATAACAGTATCTACCTCGGAGCATTACAGGTGATAAAGGTTAATACCGGGCACATGGCAGGTGCTCAATAGAGGGGTCATTGTGATCAAGTTTTTCAAATCCTACTGGGCCCGACTCTGAGGGCAGAGAGACTTTCAGGTATGCCCAGGCTACTTTTCCAGGGTTCTCTGCTGCTGAGAGCTGGCCAGACCGAATCCTTCACTGTTTTCTACCCCCCAACTACAATTGCATAGCTTCCTGCCTCCACGCCTTTACCCCTGGCATGCCTGCCGCTTCTTCACTTCCTCACCCTCTGGACCAAACCCCTATGTGTCTTCAGCCTCAACCAGGGCATGCCCTCCACTCCCTGGCCTTTGCTGGCACCTGGTCTTTGCTCAGGACACCTGGTTCCCCTGTGGCCCTCCTTGATAGGGGCTGATGATCCTCAGGCCTGGTTGCTGTTTCCAGACCACTAAATCTTTGAGGCTGGTTCTGTCTGGCTCTGTTCCTAACTCACCCTGGTTGCTGATTTCCACATTCACCGAGCCTTGGCCACCTGGTTCCTAGTGGAGCATCTATCTCTTCTCCGGGGAGCTCACCTTCGTCCCGGAGACATCAAAATCCATGTGGAACACGTGACCAAACACCTCCCCTCTCAACGGATCAACCTCAATTTTTCTATCCTTTTCCTCCGACTCATTTCAGGTGACCAGACACGTGTGCGCTGGGGAACCTGGAGCAATTCTGCCTCTGGCACGTTTCTCTCAAACATTCTCCGGGGTCGTGCATCGTGCGCATGGGGCTCTGTTTTCTCGCTGCTTCCCTCGCCCCCTCTTGGGCTCCGGCCTCACCCTCCATCCTGCCCAGTGCCTCAAGTCTCCTGACATTCCCTGGGCCCCCGGACCCCCTTGTCTTTTTCGTTCCTCTGGTAAAACCTCATTCAGAATAAAGCAGACTTCTGGCTTTTCTAGTTCACCTTGTGGAGCCCAGTTAGAGAAAATCCTGCTCTGATTTATGCTGCTGTGAATTCAAGGCCTCCGGCTTTGGGTGGGCCCATGCTAGAGTCCGGTCAGCCTTCTGGGAGTTCCCGCTCAATTCTCTCTCCCGTTCCCCAAAGCAGGTACCCCAGGGCCACTCAGGCCCCTTCCTTTCTTCACTTCTGCTCAGGGCTCCACAGCCCAGGTTTTCTTTTTTTAAGATTTTATTTATTTATTTGCCAGAGAGAGAGAGCGTGAGCACAAGCAGGGGGAGCAGCAGAGGGAGAGGGAGAAGCAGGCTCCCCGCTGAGCAGAGAGCTCGATGCCGGGCTCATTCCCAGGACCCTGGGATCATGACCTGAACCGAAGGCAAGACGCTGAACCGACTGAGCCACCCAGGCACCCTGTCTTAGAATCTTTCCTCGAAGAAACAAAATGTGGTAGACAGAGCACAAGTCCTTGCTGTTGCTGTTCTCCCCCCAACCCCATCTATTTGCTTTCCCTCCCCAAGGCCATCATGAGCCCGAAGATGGTGAGTCTGCTTTCCACCCACGGGTTTATTATTCTATTATATGTATTTTTGGAGCCAAATTCATGAGCAGTGCTGTTTCACATGCTGTAAAAATTCATGTAAACAGTATAAAATTATTTGTATCCTCTTGCTATTTGCTTTCTTTCACTTTACATTACACTTTGGGGATATATCCATCTCTCTCTATAATGTGTTCATTGTTACCAGCGAATGTAGTACTTCATTCTGTGAATGTACCAGAATTTATTCATCCATCTATTGATGGACATTTAGGGTGTTTTCCGTTTTTTTTGTTTTTTCAATTTATTTTATTATTATTATTTTGCTATTACAAATAATACTTGGATTTCCCTTGAGGCCTACTATGTACTAAATTATGGTAAGGATTCTGTATTTCCTGAGGTACAGGTTCTTATATAGATCGAGTTTGTGGCCTATTGTTCACATCTTTTATTTTTCTGTGATTCTATCCATTTTGAGAAAATGGTACTAAACTCTCTCAGCAAATGTGTCAAGTTCTCTTTGAGACTCAGCAGCTTTTCAGTTTATCTCTTTTGAGGCTATGATGTTAGATTTCATTTACCTGGTAAATGTTTTTCCCTGTTTTTTTTTTCCTGGTAAATTTTGTCTTTCTGTTAATCCTTTTTGCCCCAAAGCTTATGTGCTCTGATATATTGTTATACCTGCTTTCTTTTCATTAAATTTTGTCTGGTATGGGTTTTTAAAGTCCCTCTCCCCTGCTATACTTCTTAGCTTTTCTCTGATGTTATATTTTCAGTATGTCCCTTTAAGTCGTGAATGACTGGAATTTTTATAAAATCTAATTTTTATAAAGCAAATTGTCACTAATGACAATAGAAAACCCTTATGCAGCACTTACTATGTGCCAAGCAGTGCTCTGAGCGTTTTTTATTTCATGTATTAATACATTAAAACGTTCATTTCCCACAGAACCTATGAGGGAGGTATTATAATTATTCCCAGTTTACTAATAAGGAAACTGAAGCACAGAGAAGTTAGGTAACTTGCCCCGAGGCCACAGAGCTAATCCACATCAGCATTGTAACCCACACTGTCTCGCTCCAGAGTGGTGCTCTATGGCCTGGTTTAATCTATTCCCCTCTATTGGGATTACTGATTGATTTCTCATATTCTTTTGTATCTTCTATTTACCACGGTATTTTTTTGCTTCTTTTGTCTTCTTGCTTGCCCTTCTATTGGTTTTATTATGTTCCTTTAAAAAATGATTTTATGTACTTTTAAATTTTTAAAGTTTTTATTTTATCAAACTCCATGGTTTAGAGAATCAAACAATACTACAAGTTAGGATAAAAAAAGTAAACATCCCTTAAACTCATCCCCATTTTCCCTTCTGCATAAACACCTTTTGGCTCTTAGAAAATTCTGTTATTATTCTCTGATTTTCCAGTTTTAGGCTTAGCTTATCTTTAGGCTTATCCTTGCCCACTATGGCCAATAAAAATGGGGTTCTCAATTTACAAAACAAAACAAAACAAAATAAAACCCAGTTCCCCAGACATGACATAGGAGGCCAACTGGCACCTGGGGATTAAGTGTAAAAATAAATAAAAAAATAAAAATAAAAATGGGGCTTTCTTTCATATATACACACCTTACACACACACACTTTCCAATTTATCATGTCATAGGTCTTATTTAAACTATGGTATCATAGCCAGTATTCATATTATCATGATTATGTACATGGTATTCATATGTGGTTTACTATGGTAATTTTTCCAGTACTTTTTTTTTTTACTTGCAGTTAATAATTGTCTTTTGTGGTTGTTAATTTGGTTTCCTATATGTTTCAATGATTTACCCCCAGATTTTTGCCCAGTTTGCATAAATCTGAAAAGTAGAGGGAAGCAGGTTAGGGAGCAGAAATCAAGCATACATATGAAATACACATATAGAGAGAGGAAGCAAACATGGCAAAATATTAATTACTATATTATTAATATACAATTACTGAACCTAGGTGGTGAGTAAAAGGATGATCACTGTACTTTCAACTTTTCTGTAGGTGTGAAAATTTTCATAGTAAATTAGAAAAAAAAATGAAGCTGATATGAAGCCTTGAGTCCATGGCTCACTCTCAACCACAAAGAACCCCCGAAATTGTTTCTTTTGGCCTATTTTCTTGGGTTAGCCAAATTTCTCAGGAGAATATTCCAGTCTCCTTCCTGGAGGGTAAAGTCTAATTGGCCAACATTTTGACCAAAGGAAAAGATGGTGTAGAGGGATGCATCCCATAATTCAATATATAAAATTTTACTTAAATGTTCTTTTTTTGTGTAGAAGAACCCTGGTGTCAATAACACCATGTTTTCTCCAGGCCAGAGACTGCCGCCCCTTTAACCTCTCCAGGGAATACACCTCTGGTTTCCCGCTGCTTTGGGGGAAGGCCGTAACCCAGCTGAGTGGTGTTGGGGAGGATGTCTGCCTCTCAAACAGACTTGCAACCAGTTGCCACATCTTGAGACCCACTGTCACCTGTGCTTCTAGAAGAATCTATCGCTGCTAATGTCTGAGCTTCCAGGGCATTCAATAGTACAGATCAGGGGGTTTCTTGGCTTTCTCCAACACTGCTGCAAAATTCATCTTCTCAGGTGTGTGTAGTTATTACCATTTGACCATTTGGAAGTTTTCCAACTTCCAAAATATCTTGTCTCCTATTCTCTTTGTGCATTTATGCATTTCTTTTTTTTAACAGTGCCCTTTTATGCTGCTTTATTGGGATTTCAGAATAGGTACAGGCTGATGCATGCAATCAATCCACCACCCTTTACTAAAAGTCAATCTGGTGTTCTTTAGTCTCAATCCCATGTACTAGTTTGTAAGTTATACATTCTTCATTTCTTTTAATGGGTTATCCTTAAAATTTTAATATTCCTGCTTGACCTCACAAAGTCTAAAAGATAATCAATATCCCTATCTTCTTACTGAATAATGCAAAGACTGCAGAATGCTTTAACTTTGATCTCTGCTTTCTCGTTTTCCACGCTACTTTGGCCTAATATTTTAGGTCCTCCTTGTTTATAACACTTCCTCCAAAGTAGTCCCTTCATCAGTATATATTTATTGAGGCCGCCTACCATGTGACAAGCAGTTTTCTAATTACTGGAAACAGCAGCTAATGAGATGAGCTACATTTAAAGGTATTTTTTGTTAAGTTGGACTACATGAAATTGCCAATATTTGACCAATTTTTAGTGGCAAAGAAGTGGTTTTACATGGTTTAAGTATATGTATGTTTAAATACATACACGTTTCTCTTTCTATTCTCTTTGTAGAAATCCCAGTAGGTGTATGTTGGATCCTCCCATTCTGCCCCCCAAGTCTCTTATCTTCCATTTCATAACTTTGTTCTCTTTATGATTCTTTCTGGGCAATTTTCTGATTGCCCTTCTAGTTTACTAATTCTTTCTCCAACTGTAGCCAAATGATTTTTTTTTTCATTTTAATGACTATATTTTCCACTTCTAGATGGCCTATCTAATTGCTTTTCTTTTTGACAAATCATGCAAATAGATCATCTTTCAAGACAAAATAGTGATTACACAGGTCACTACTAAATATGCTTGGCTATTTCAGTGCTGTGTTAAATACCCCCCCCCTTTTTGGGTGCATTTGAGGTATATATGTTGTTGTTGAAGTGGACTTGCATTTACGCCTGGTGAGAGAAGTAGAACAATGTACAATGTATCCATAATGAATGGTTACTCTATTCTACCTATGTTTCTGGTATGTTCTGGGACGGACCCTGGGATGCTGCCACACTGAGTAAAGACTACTCCACCCCAGTTTACACCTGAGTTATTGGCAGATAAGACGGAAGGAGAACAATCTGCAACAAGTTTGACTAACCACAGATGGTCCCCAACTTACAAATTTCAACTTACCAATTTTCGAGTCTAGGATGGTGCAAAAGAGATCTGCAATCAGTAAAAACCAAACTTCAAATTTTGAATCTGGATCTTCTCTCAGGCTAGAGATTCACAGCACGATCCCCTCCCTTGATGCTGGGCAGTCTTAGAGAGTGGTGGCTCCCAGTCAGCCCTGCGATCACAGGGGTCAACATCCGATACACTGACAACCATTCTGCCCCCGTGCAACCTTCTGTTTTATCACTTTCAGCACACTATTCAATCATTCAATATTGTTAGGTTAGGTGTATGAAATGTATTTTCTTTTCTTTCTTTCTTTTTTTTTTTTTTTGAGATTTTAGTTTTAAGTAATCTCTATTCTCAAAGTGGGGGCTTGAACTCAATCCCGAGATCAAGAGTTGCCCACTCCACTAACTGAGCCAGCAAAGCTCAATATTTTCAACATATGATATGTATTTTCAACTTACAATATTTCCAATTTGGGATGGGTTTATCGGGATGGAACTCTATCATAAGTCGAAGGAGTTCTGTATTTAGAATGAGGAGTCACTAATGTTCCCTTAAAGAATAGGTCAAAAGAGGAAGACTGCCTAAGAAATCTCATTTGGTGCATGTTGACATTTTATTTGAAATCCATATACTTGTGTATTTCATGTGTTTATAGCAAAACTGCTCCTACAGAACCTTAAAGAATAAGATACCTTTTAATCTTTACAAATACATTTTAAAATTATTTTTACTCTACATCCACATTATGTTGGCAATTCCTGGATTAAAAAAAAAATCCAAATGGGTAATTCTCTTCTAAAAATTCAGCTGAGAGTATCAGATACTAAGCAACAAAGAAACATGAAGAAAAAGGAAGTGCAAACAGCTTCATGTGGAAATAATCTGGTTCAAAATACTTCATATCTGACCCTTCTTACTGCACCACATCTGGAGATACAAAATGTTAGGTTGTCTTGCTATTTGGTGATGCTAAGTTTGATCACTTGGTTAAAATGATCCACCAGGTTTCTTCATTGTAAAAAATAGACTTAATAATTAATAGGTCATCTATCTGTGGGGTGATACTTTGAAGGCATGTGAGCATCCCTTTCCTCAACAGTTTTTCACCTATGGTTTTAGCATTCATTGATAATCCTTGCTTGAATCAAATATTATCTGAGGGCTCAAAATAGTAGTTTTTAAAAAAGATTATATCATTCCATTTACATGTAGTAGCTGATTTCTTCCGTAAGCAAGAGCTTTTAGGAAGCTTGTGTTCACATTCAAAGATTGGAACCAAAAATGTTTAACCTGAATCTAATGATGAGGAAACAGTCAGTCAAATCCAGAACATTTTACAAGACACCTCCCCTGGACTCTTCAAAAGGAGCAAATGTCAAGGGTTGGGGAGTACTGTTCTAAATGAAAAAAGACCATAGAGGCATAACAACCTGATCAGATGTGTTGGATCCTGAATTTAAGAAGCAAAAAAGAAAGAAAGAAAAAGTAGCTGCAAATGGTATTTTGGGAGAATTGGGAAAATTTGAATATTTAATATATCTTAGGTGATATTAAAGAATTATGTGAATTTCATGGTGTCATAATGGTATCGTGTTTATGTAGAATTGTCCTTATTCTTAGGAGATGTATGCTGTCACACACAAAGCACATAACACATACACAAGCACAAATACCTCCAACCAACCCAAACAGTTTAGAAACTAAAACAATAAGATGGCATCAAATAGAGAAGCAGGAGTGTGTCTTGCATCTACCTCTTGTATTAATGTAGGTTCGATCAGAAAAGCAGAAGCCACTGTGTGTATTTCAAGTGTGAAAGGCTTTGATATAGAGAATTCAAGGTTTATAAAACTCTTGGACGTGATGGAGGAGTGATCATCTCAGCTTGCACTTGAAGGAGAGATGCTCAAAAGTTCACCTGTTAGTAGCTAAAAATGAGAAACTCACCTAATTGTCTTAGGCTACAAAACCAGTGAATGTGATTCTTAAGAAAGTCATCCAGAAGCTGCCTTAAACCCCAAGTCTGTCTGCCTATGCATCTGCCTGCAACAACCAAGGAAAATAACCGTCTCTCCTCTTGCCTGTCATACTGACTGACTCTAACCTAGGCCCAGAGAGGGAAGGGGATTCTGGGAAATACGGTTCCAGGTGTCTCTTCTGCATTACCGACAAGACCTGAGAAGGTGTAGTGATGAGGGTCGCCTGGGTGGCTCAGTTGGTTGAGGGTCCGACTCTTGACTTCGGCTCAGGTCTTGGTGTCAGGGTTTCAGGGTCACGGGATCGAGCCCCGCCTGGAGCCCCGCAGCATCAGGCTCTGCACTCAGCAGGGAGTCTGCCTAAGATTTTCTCTCTCCCTCTCCTTCTGCCCCTCCCCCTGCACACACACACTCTCTCTCAAATAAATAAATAATCTTTTTTAAAAAAGAAGGGGTGGTGATGATACCAATTTACAGACACTATAGTGCAGCTGCATTTTATACCATAACCTCTGCAAAAACTATTAGAATACCGAAAATGCTTTTTAAAAAAATACGGTAAAATATGCGTAACGTAGAAATTATCGGTTTTAAGTGCAACAACTGTTCAGTGGCATTAAGTACATTCACAATGTTGTGCAGCTAGCACCACTCATCACCTCCATAACTTTTGCATCTTCCCAAACAGAAGCTCTGTGCCATTTTAAAAAATGATATATTTATTTATTTATTTATTTTAGAGAGAGAGAGTATGAGTGGGAGGGGCAGAGGGAAAGGGAGAGAGAATCTCAAGCAGACTCTGCACTGAGCCCAATGCAGGGCCTGATCTCATGACCATGAGATGGAGAAACCACCCACTCTGTGCCATTAAACATAATGTATCTCTTTTTCCTGCCTCTCCCAGCCCCTGGTAACCTCTAATCTACTTTCTGCCTTTGCCTTTGACTATTTTAAGTACTTCATTTAAGTGGACTTATACAAGATTTGTTCTTTTGTTCTGGCTTATTTCACCCAGCATAATGCCATCAAGATCCATCCATGTTATAACGTGTGTCAGAATTTCCTTCCCTTTTAAGGCTAAATAATATTCCATTGTGTACATATCCCACATTTTGCTTATCCGCTCATCTGCCGATGGGCACTTGGGGCCGTTTCCCCTTTTGACTGTTGTGAATAGTGCTGCTGGGAACAGGGAAGTAGAGATATCTGTTCCAATTCCTGCTTTCAATGCCTTTGGTTATCTACCCAGAAGTGGAATCGCTGGATCGTATGGCAATTCTAACTAATTCAAACCAAGTCTGGAAAAAAAAAAAGAAAAAAAAGAATATAAGTTCCCCAAGGGATAGGCTATTTCGGGCTGAGGGAGCAGCATGTAGGGAGGCTCAGGGTCCTGAAAGAGATGGCATGCTCAGGGAAGGCCAAGGGTGTTGTGTGGGAGGAGATGAGACCGGAGTGGGCTGGGACGAGCTACGGCAGAGCCACCGCAGAGGACGCACGGAGTAGGCTGGACTTTGGCAGAGACACCTGTCCGAGGCTATGCACGTGATCAAGACGGGAAGCAAACGCAGCTGTGATGTGACTGGTAGTGGAAATGGAAGACAGGGGACTGATTCAGGATACATTCAGGAGTAAAAATCAGGATTTCCTGAATGTATGTTTAAGTACATGGAGTGGGCGTGTCATCGAGGGTCCGGGCTCTTGGGCTTCCCCTCCTCAGAGGCCCTGGGGGTGCAGTTCAGCTTTTCCCGTGGGAAGAATCCTCCTCTTGCTCCAATTCTTTGGGCCCAGAGTCCCTGGCCCTGATGCTTCTCACGGCCTTCACCCTGTCACATCTGACTTCCCTGAGTTCCTGGATTATATCATAAAGTGGAAGATGGGAGCACCCTTAACCCTATAAATGCTGGCTCTTCCCAGGCTGCCTGAGGGGCCTGTAGTGAAGCTGTCAAGAGCCGCTCAGGTTCAGGCTGGCCCCTGGACCCTGTCCCTGTCTGGCTAGGGCACGGTGCCTCTGGGCTAAGAGCAGGGCCCTCAGCAGATAGGCTTTCCTCTGTTGGTGGGCCAGCCAGCTGCTCAGTGGGAAGGGTGAAGGTCATGGGGCTTGGGGAGAACTGGGTGAGGAGTTCAGATTACTGCTTGATAATCTTTCCAGGCAGGACCTTTCTGCTGAAGCAGCCCCCTGATACCAGGGTGCTCATTAACCCTCTGGGTGCCAGGGAAGGGCAGGAGGTGAGCCTTGGGGAGGCAGCTGAGGTCAGCCTTCTTTGAACCTCCACGTGGTATTTACTCAGGGCAATTGTTGCCAGAGGCCCAGGCCCCTGGAGTATAAAGCCGAATGTCTGCTCTTTGTGCCCAGAACTGAGCAGGTGAGCGGGTGCTGGGTAGAGGGGTGCGGGTCAGATTCCTCAGGGAGGGGATTGCAGGGGTCTCAGCAGAGAGCTCTTGGGCTTCTTGGGGTGGGAACTAAGAACTAAGGACATCCTCTTGGAGCACTTTGGCAGAGTTGCTTTTTCTCCCTTGGGATCCCTCAGCTTTCCCAGTTGCAGAGTGGGAGGCAGGAAGAGAGGTGAGCAAGGGAGTGATGGCAGAAGCGGCCGAAGGAGCTGCTCGTGAGGTCTCGGGAGGGTGGTGGGGGAAACTCTACAAAGCAGTTTGAGCTCCACACTCCATATGTGTGATCCAGGTGAAAAAAAAAGCCCCCCTCTCCCCAAAACACCCTGTCCCTCCCAGCCATGCTCACCTAGATCAGCCCTCATCAGCCCCGGCAGCCCTGTGCTCCGCATATCTCAGGAAAAGGTTAACAGATTTTGGGCAGGTTGGCCCTGGAGCAGGGCCCCCTGGGGCAAAACTGGGAGATGTCCTTCCTTTGCTTCTTCACCTTAACCGGGCCTCGGTTCGCCTTCTTCCTGAGTAGACAACAGCAAGCATGGTTGCAGTTCTGACCTGGGCTCTGGCTCTGCTCTCAGGTGGGTCTCCAGCCCTGACTTCAACGCGGAGGTGTGGGTGGAAGCTGGACTGAGGGGGGGAGACCCAGCCTCTAACCACCCCATCCCTCTCCACAGCATTTGCAACTGTCCAGACACAGAAAGGCTTCTGGGACTACTTCAGCCAGAGCAGCGGGGACAAAAGCAAGGTGGCGCGGGTCCAGCAGCAGAAGCTGACATGGGAACCCACGTGAGTGGCTAGGACAAAGGGTGTGGGCGCAGGGAGGAGACAGCTGAGCAGAGCAGTGGGGTGGTGTGCGACCTCTGATTCCTCAACCTCCATAGTCCTCACTGGGACAGAGGAACAGACTTGTGCTAGTTTTGCCGCATGCCTGGCCTTCCTGGGCTGTGCAGCCCCCTCTGCCCACAGCAGCACCCCCACCGCCACCCTCATTTGCTGCCCCCTGCGCACTGAGGTGTGGGACCTGGGAGCCGTGGAGGGGACCCCCACCGTGCCCCCAGAATGAAAGGACACTATGAGAGTCCAGATGCATCTGTGTTTCCTTGGGCAGTGTTGGTCTGGATTTGCACGTGCCATGTGTTTGTACTTGTGTGTGAGGAGTTGTGTGGTTGGCCCGCAGCTAGGACTAGAGCCCGGGACTAGAGCCACCGCCCTGCATCCTTGGTTTCCCCCAGATCAGTGAATGATGTCTCTGGTGATGGTGGGGCCAGCAGTACGATGGTCTGGATGTCTGTCCCTTCCCCAGGAGCCTGAAAGACAGCCTTGAGCAAGACCTCAGCAATATGGACAAGTTCCTGGAAAAGCTGGGCCCTCTCAGTGGGCAGGGGAGGGAGCCTCCCGGGCTCCCACACGACCCGGAGGGCATGCGGCAGCAGCTGCAGGAGGAACTGGCGGAGGTGAGGGCGCGCCTGGAGCCCTACATGGCCGAGGCGCACCAGCAAGTGGGCTGGAATCTGGAGGGCCTGCGGCGGCAGCTGAAGCCCTACACCGTGGAGCTGATGGAGCAGGTGGCGCGGCGCGTTCAGGAGCTGCAGGAGCAGTTGCGCGTGGTCGGAGAGGGCACCAAGGCCCAGCTGCTGGGCGGCGTGGACGAGGCGCGGGGCCTGCTGCAGGAGCTGCAGACCCGCGTGGTGCAGCACACCGGCCGCGTCAGGGAGCTCTTCCACCCCTACGCCCAGCGCCTGGTGACCGGCATCGGGCGCCACGTGCAGGAGCTGCACCGCAGCGTGGCCCCGCACGCCGCCGCCAGCTCCGCGCGCCTCAGCCGCTGCGTGCAGACGCTCTCGCGCAAGCTCACGCTCAAGGCCGAGGCTCTGCACGCGCGCATCCAGCAGAACCTGGGCCAGCTGCGGGAGGAGCTCAGCGCTTTTGCCAGCGCCGGCGCTGGCGGCGCGGAGGAAGGGGCCAACCCCGACGCCCAGATGCTGTCCCAGGAGGTGCGCCAGCGACTCCAGGCTTTCCGCCACGACACCTTCCTGCAGATCGCCGACTTCACCCGTGCCATTGACCAGGAGACCGAGGAGGTCCAGCTGCAGCTGGCGCCGCCCCCTCCAGGTCACAGTGCCTTCGCCCCAGAGTTTCTCCAAGCTGACAGCAGCGAGGCCCGGAGCAAGCTGCAGGCGCGTCTGGAAGACCTGTGGGAGGACATCAACGACAGCCTCCATGACCGTGGTCTCAGCCATCTAGAAGAGCCCTGAGGGTCTACTGATCCAGGCTCACTTCTCGGCTCCTTGTCTGAGCCCAGGATCTGAGCCCCTGGCGTGGCTCAGTCCTTGACAGTGGCCTGTTGGGCAGAGGGTGGAGGGCCCAGCACAGGATAGGCGAGGCCACCAAAGGGACTGTTGTCCCTGGCATATCCAGCCTCCTGCGATTCCCCCATCCGGATGCATTACACTCACCAGGCTTTGCAAACCCAGCTTCCCGTGTTCATTTGGGAATCCTCATGAGTTGCTCCATTCCGGGATGGTGGGAGTGGGGAGGGAGAGAGGCACTTTATGTGCAGGTAATTATGTGCAGTACAAGCCTGTTGCCATGGTGCTGGAAGCCTGTGCTTCTTTTTCCCGGGGCTTGACTCTGATCAGTTCTGGCCGCCTGGTGGCCACTGCTACAGCTGCTCTATGGGAGAGGAGCTCTTTTCTCCCCAGGGCCGCCATGACAGCTTCTGTTGGGGGAAGAGAAGGGAGAAGGGAAGAAAATATGATAAGAGCGTGTGAAGGTGTGTGCATATATCTCTGCTGGCTCTGATGCTGGTGGGTGCAAATGGTGGGGGTTGGGATGGGAAGGAACAGAGCCTGCATTTCCTTACATCGCTCTACATCTAAACAGCTGACCAAGCCCTCCAAACTGTGGGGGCTCCTTAAAGCCTCGGGGGAAGCATACTGTATGTCCTGTCCATCTGGGACCCCTCACTTCTGACTCCCTGGCTGAAGCCTAGACTTCTGTCTCATAAAATAGAGGCATATGGTGGAAGATTATTTGCCTGGTGTGACCCTTATTGGAGCCATGTCTGAAAGCAGTGGCCTCACCGCTATCCCCAAAGCACACCCATCACTCATTCCAGTCCCTCAACACTGTCTCAGGGACCCTCTCCCAATCCAGGTCTGCCAGAGGGTCCTGGCTCTGGCTAGACTCTGCCTTAGATGACAGCTGTCTGTCATGCCTGGGTGTGGGCCTGGCTTAGAGACCCTTCCTCTGCACCTGCATTGCTCATCAACCTTATCACAGGGCAGTGTGCATGAAGTGCAGACTCCTGAGGTGGCCTGTCTCCTTTGTTCCTGCGGTTCCAGATTTTGAATGGCCTCCTCATGATTGACCCTCTTCTTGAGAACTCCAAATCTTAAACTCCACAATTCCCCATATACAGACTCACTTGGGGGCGACAGAGGTCTTCATAGATCCCCCTAGGAACTGTGAAATTGGGGATGGGTGAAGTTGGGGGGAGGGAGAAGAAAGGGTAAATACACCCTGTCCAGCACCCTTTCCTCTGCTCGCAGCCTGCCCCACACAGGGTTCTCAGCACCCCATATGAATCTGGCCTAATCATGCCTGCAGGCTGGATCTCTTCCCTGACACCCTAGATTTAGCAACTGAACTGGGTGAGAGGTGCCCAGGGAGAGGAGATACTGGAAAGGAAAGTTTACCACAAAAAGAGGTGTTTTTGTTGCTGTTAGAAACTGTGAGGGGTGAGTCAGCTGGGGTTTGATGTGCTGGGGATGTGGGGGTGGGAGTAAAAATGAGGGCTGTGTATTTGAGGCTGGAATTTGGGCACTTGTTTATGAGGGCAGAAATAAAGAGTGAGAACAGAAAGGGAGAGAATGCTTGAGGGACTGAGGGAGGGGGATCAAGAGCCGAAGCAATGTCTGGCCCAACAGTGGATGGGAACCTGAACCGGGGTCGGAGCGGACCTCTTCAGGGGTACGAGGGACAAGCCAAGCCCCTTGCCATCAAGTGTCTTGTAGTCAGATTTATGGACCAATGGTTAGAACCCTGTAGAATGGAGCTATTGTGAAGAAGCGAAACAGTGCCCTGGGTCTGAGAGGACGTTCTGGGGGAAGTAACGCCTGAACTGAGGTGCAGGCAAAGCTTGAATCAGGCTGGCTTTCGAAGTCTGGACCATAGAAACCCAGCAATGCGGAAACCTTGTCAGACACAGTTCTCCAGGGCCCAGAGTCTGCGGCCTCTTTAAGAAAGGGCGGGGCGGCAGCTGGTGGAAGTGCCGGAGGAAGGGGTGGGGCCACGAGAGGAGCGGAAGCCGGAAGTGGAGACATGCTCTGCGCGTGTTGACCATGGCGGTCAGCGGGCCTGTGGAGCCGGGGACCCCGGCGGCTCCTGCCGCCCCCTCGCCCGCCGCGGCCCGGGCTCCAGCCCCCGAGCACTTGTTCCGGCCTATCAGCGCCGAGGACGAGGAGCAGCAGCCCACCGAGATCGAGTCGCTGTGTATGAACTGTTACTGCAATGTAAGGCGGGGGCCCGGCCCGGGACGGCGGGAGGTTGGGCCGAAGTGGGGTGGGCGACCCGTCCAGGTGGGCCCAGTTGAGGACCCGGAGGCGAGGCACGCCCCGGGGTCAGTAGACGGGGAACTGGGGCTTCCTAGCTGCTTTCTGCTTCCACAGGGCACGACGCGCCTCCTGCTCACCAAGATCCCTTTCTTCAGAGAGATAATTGTGAGCTCCTTTTCCTGTGAGCATTGTGGCTGGAGCAACACGGAGATCCAGTCGGCCGGCAGGATCCAGGATCAGGGAGTGCGCTACACTTTGACCGTCAGGGCCCAGGAGGTGAGAGGACCCCAGAGCAGTCTCGTGTCCTCTAGAAGGCTTGGGGACCGGAGTCAGAGCTCTCGTGCGACCTCGAATAAATACTCCTATTTATTCCCCAAGCCCAAGCCTCAGTTTCCTCCTTCCTAAAGTGGGGTTGATGCTGTCAGATGCTCAGGTGAGATAAGGCTTGTGAAAGTGCTTTGTCATTACATTTTATCAGAGGGAATCAGGTGAGCAGTACTTGTTTTCAGTAGTCCTCTCACGATTTGGGCAGCTGGCTTCACAGGTGTCCTGTTCGGCAGGAGTAGTCTGTACCCCCTGGAATGGAGAGAGAAAGAAACTCCTAGGCTGGGTCTGGTATTTCCTGAGAAGCTGTACTGCTGACCTCTCTGGACTGAAAGTTTTTCTTTCTGCCCAGGACATGAACAGAGAAGTGGTGAAAACGGACTCTGCCACCACAAGGATCCCGGAGCTGGATTTTGAAATTCCTGCTTTCAGTCAGAAGGGAGGTAGGTATAAGGTCAGGGTATTTGGGCTGTTCATGCCTGGCTGCAATCTTACTTTCTTGCAAAAACCTGGGTGCCAGGTCTGGTGGCTAGTGTATGGGTTTGGCCATGTTATCACTGTGACCTTCCTTGGTTCAACGTAAACAGAAAGCTTAGATAAAACAGCTTGAGACAGTAGATGTGTTAGTAAGGCTGTAATGTGTTTATTAGAGAGTCTTAGCATCACTGTTATTAGAGATGAATGGAGCCTTGTTCCAGGCCTCCTCATTTTATTATTTTTTTTTTTTAAGATTTTATTTATTTATTTGAGAGAGAGAGAATGAGAGACAGAGAGCACGAGAGGGAAGAGGGTCAGAGGGAGAAGCAGACCCCCCGCTGAGCAGGGAGCCCGATGCAGGACTCGATCCCGGGACTCCAGGATCACGACCTGAGCCGAAGGCAGTCGCTTAACCAACTGAGCCACCCAGGCGCCCCAGGCCTCCTCATTTTATAGTTGAAATCAAAGCCCAGGGAGCTCCAAGTGAATTGCTCAGAGTCATACAGGCACTTGATAGCATAGTCAAGACTCACGTGTCTTTTGTTCTTATTCACTAGCTCTGACCACTGTTGAAGGACTGATCAGCCGTGCTGTCTCTGGCCTGGAGCAGGATCAGCCCGCACGAAGGGTGAGTGGGATTTTCTGATTGTAGCAGTTCAGGGCATAATGACCAATCTATGTCTGAAGAGAGTGTTCAGCCTCTTGTGTAGCTGAGCCATCTCTGAATGTTGGAGAACTTTTGAGGGACACAACGGTGATGCTGTCGCTGCCAGGATGTTGCCCATGTTCTGTCTCCCATCCTTTCCACTTCCCTTTCCCCAGTGTATGTTCAGACCTTCTATCAGACCGGCAGTATAACATTATCTCTGAAGAGCCTTTCCTAATGCCCTTGGATTTATCTATACTTCCTGAGTGTTCCATTGTACCATATATTTATTATGACAGAAGTAATATAATTACATATTTAGTCATTTGTCTTCCTAACTGGCTGGGGAGCCCCATGAGAGGACTCTGGTTTATTTACTGTTGTGTCTCTAACCTGGCATGAGAGCCTGGCCGAAATGGTTGAATGGTGAGAAAATGAAGCTCATTTGGCACAACCCATGAACTTCAAACTTATTTACTATATTTATTGTGAAGTCTGAGTCTCTCTGTTCCTACTTAGACTGAGACAGGTGGTGACTTTCTGATGGAAGTGACGTGGACATGACAGGGAGTAGGGGCATAAAGTCTGTCACCAGGGCTGGGGAGCCCCATGACTATCTTTTTACTATCTTTTCCTATCAGGCAAATGAAGAAGCCATAGCTGAAAGAATTGATGAGTTTATTGTCAAACTGAAAGAGCTAAAGCAAGTGGCCTCTCCTTTCACTCTGGTGAGTATTGAGGAACTCTAGGTGCTAGATTTAGGGGCGGAGAGACCCTTAAGACTGTCTGGGATTTTTCCACTGTGGTGCCCAAGAGGTCTGATGGTAGGCGGAGGATCATATGTGATTTCTTGTTGTAATTACTCCTTCTTCGCCCATCTGTCAGATCATTGATGATCCCTCAGGGAACAGCTTTGTGGAAAACCCCCATGCTCCCCAGAAAGATCATGCCCTCGTGATCACACACTATAATCGGACTCTACAGCAGGAAGAGATGCTGGGGCTGCAGGTAAGTAGACCGAAGAAGCCAGAAGACTGCTCTGGCATTATCTTGCTTTCTGGATTGCTTGGAATCAGTGGAATCTTACTTTGTCGTTGCTACCCTGTGTACCTTATCTCTGCATGTTTGTGCATCTCATCTAGCTCCTATCAAGACTTAGGATAAACTTTTTTTTTTTTTTTTAAAGATTTTATTTATTTATTGGACAGAGAGAGACACAGCGAGAGAGGGAACACAAGCAGGGGGAATGGGAGAGGGAGAAGCAGGCTTTCCGCTGAGCAGGGAGCCCAATGCGGGGCTTGATCCCAGAACCCTGGGATCATGACCTGAGCCGAAGGCAGACGCTTAATGACTGAGCCACCCAGGTGCCCCAAGACTTAAGATAAACTTTACAATAAAAGTTGGCAGTGGCTGTGATCCTATCTTAAGCTCTGTTCTTCCTTGGATTGGGGCTTTGCTTCCTACTTTCTCTGTTAAACCCATGAGGTGGAACCTGATATAAGCAAACCAGAGTCTTTTCTCTCACTCCAAGGCAGGCTTTTGGGGAGGCTGAGGTATATGTGCCAACGTATGATTTGTATTTCTGCTATGCTAGGCTGAGGCACCACCAGAAGAGAAGCCAGAAGAGGAGGATCTCAGAAACGAAGTGAGTCTGTTGGCTGCTGTGGATAAGGAACAGCTGTGGGCAGAGACTGATGCTGCTCAGTCTCTCTTCCTCACCATCAACACAGGCAACCACCAGCATACCAACTGAATGTCTGGAGCCTGAGCAGGTCTCACCCTTCGTCCCCATGTTGTGTTCCAGGTGCTGCAGTTCAACACAAACTGTCCAGAATGCAGTGCTCCAGCTCAGACCAACATGAAGCTAGTTCGTATCTTTTGTCAGGCAGTTGGGTTACTCTTCATCTGACTCGGGCATGAAGATTAACTCCGCAGGCTGCGGAGTACTCACTTCAAGGAAAGCGCAGTGATGAGGAAGGTGTTGCCTTTGATGAGACTGTGTACATTGGCTTTTGGGTTCAAAGGGAGAATTAGGCTCTGGTTTCTAGGGTCCTGTGTTTGGCTTGAGTCATGTCTTCCAATATTTGTGAACAAGGATTGCCATGGGTTGCAACCTTGCCCTCTTCTGGAGGACTATCTGAGTTAGGCTGCTTCTTGTGATTTCTTTCCTATAGTCCTAGGACTAGCAACTGTACTTTTAGGGTTTGGGTTTGTTCTTCCCCAGAAGGTGGTCTTGCTCTCCTGGAAGCAAATTTCTTTACCTCCGTCTTCCAGAAATCCCCCACTTTAAGGAGGTTATCATCATGGCTACCAACTGTGAGAACTGCGGCCATCGGACCAATGAGGTGGGTGGGCTCCATTGTTTGGGAAGATGACTAAGGTGAGGGTAACCCCTGTTTAACTTTGATCCTTCCTAAATCTGCTTTGGGATGAGGTGGGAGGAAGCTGGGTCTTTCTCTTGGATGTAGTGCAGGGTGAGGAGCCCTTGAAGGAACTGGGAATTAGTGAAGTAAAATTAGAGATACCATAACTCATTTAAGACATTAAAGATTGGTATATGGAAGAGGGAGGTGCCCCCCCCCCCTTTTTTTTGAGACTTTCTGTTTGATTCACCTGTCAGAGCATTGGAAGTGTGGGGATGCGGATTTTGACTCTAATAAAAAACTTTCTAGATCTCTCTGTAAATAGAACGGGTTGCCTTGGAGGGTTGTAAATTACCTTTCCCCGAGTGTATTCAAGCATACACTGTTTAAATTCTGAACCCAGAATATTATAAGGTACATCTACGTGTTGGATGCAGTTGGAAGTCCCTTTCAACCACAAGAGTCAGTTTTTTAAAAAAGGTAAATTCAGAGTTTGTTGGCAATTTGGGAAAAGTTTTGGCAGGCTCTTGGCCAGCTCTTCGTTTCTGGTTTGGGTGACCTGCTGCCACTGTTGGTTTAGAAGGCTCTGTCCTTGGTAGCTGTAAGGGGGCCTGATTGGAGGTGTAAGCCCATCCTCTGAGGTCTCCCTGACACCAGGTGAGGATCAGAATCTTCTCTGCTGCTGTTCCTGACTACTGTTGTCTGTGCAGGTGAAATCTGGAGGAGCAGTAGAGCCCTTGGGTACCAAGCTCACCTTCCATATCACAGATCCTTT
Source organism: Neomonachus schauinslandi (assembly GCF_002201575.2). Taxonomy (NCBI): domain Eukaryota; kingdom Metazoa; phylum Chordata; class Mammalia; order Carnivora; family Phocidae; genus Neomonachus; species Neomonachus schauinslandi. The sequence goes on from NC_058413.1 coordinate 97,896,051, forward strand.
AGATCTGACCAGAGATGTGCTCAAGGTAACACCATGCTTGGGAAAGTGTCCGTCTTCCTCACATGGGCTATCTCCATGTAGGGGCCATTGTCTTTTTAAAATTATATCCTGGAGTTGTGGGGTACCTCCTTACTTCCCTGGGTTTCAGGATAGCAGAGTTAATCCATGGTAGGAAGTACACATTCAGAAGGCGACCCAAAAACTCTCTGATGACTTGGCAGCTTTTGCCTCCAGTGTCTGTAAGGGCCCTTGTCTCTGGCCTCTAATGACAGGATATCTGGCAGCTTGGAGCCATGACTCAGAATGTCCCTTTATTAGGTTGATTCCATTTCTCTGGTTCACATGGATAGGAATGAGCGTAGCTTTAGCTGGAGAGTCCGAGAAGACTGGGGCAGCTGACTTTTTCCCCAAACTGTCAGCAGTGGTATTAATTTGGCATGAGAATTCGGGTTAGCTTTCTCGAAGAGATTCCTGATCTAAAGCTTAATTTGATCTCTCATCTCCCAGTCTGAGACGTGTAGTGTGGAAATCCCAGAGCTGGAATTTGAACTGGGAATGGCCATCCTTGGGGGCAAGTTCACAACACTGGAGGGGCTACTGAAAGACATCCAGGAACTGGTGAGTGGCCCGAGTGTAGTGCACGGCTGCTTCAGCAATGTGGCTGTGGGGAAGGGGTTAGAAGGCCTCACATGGCCTAGTTTTTGGAGCTGTTAACTGGGTGTTTCTTTGCCTTAAAGCTGATTTGAAAGATTTAAATAGTATTTTGGATTGTGAAGATAAGTTTATGGGAAATTCTGAATGGAAACTCCAGTCCTGCCTCTGGGACAATGTAGGTACTTTGTGGTTTTTGGGTAAGCCACTTATTTCACTGTAAAATGAGGGGAGGAGGGTCGTTCCAGCCCCTGAAACTCCCCAGCATATATATTTGTGTGTTGACTTAGCCCATATATTTGTTTTCTTGAATAATTTCACTTAATTGATTCCCAGTTGTCAGGCATTTTGTCTTTGTAAATTACACTTTACTTTGCATTTCTTCTTCAAATGAGAACTAGAGTTCCCCCGGAAGGACATTTTTATAGTTTTTGTTTTATATTGCCAGTTGTCATCTTGGCAGATTAATCTCTGTGCTCTTAGCAGTGGTTACCTAGGTCAGAAAGGTGGTGTGGAGACTGAGCTTCCCTGGCTGGGCACCCTCCTGCCATTTCCCACCAGCTTTATGGTCAAACCTAAGAAACAGCCAGTATTTTAGCAATTTGGATGCCGTTTATTGCAGGTGACCAAGAACCCTTTCACACTGGGTGACAGTTCCAATCCTGGCCAGATGGAGAAACTGCAGGAGTTTAGCCGGAAGTTAGACCAGGTGAGATGATTCTGGCCCTTCAGTACTTGTGGTCCTGGGGTGCCAGTGGGCAAGAGGCCACCTGCCCTGTCCTGCCACCTTCTGAACATCTAACCAACATTGGGGATTCCCCTGGTTTCTGATATCCCATGTCCTCTTTCTTGGTTTTCTCCCTTATGTTGTGGGAGTCTCTTCTCTAGTAGCTTCAGTTGGGTTTTTCATTTCCACTGACTTCTTTTCCAAGAGCTTTTTTTTTGGTCTTTGAGTACTCTCCCTCCTTCCTTTGCTAAATAGCATCCTGTTGTCTTAAGGATGTGGTATTTTTTTTTCTCTTGGGAATGTTAATGTTGGTTTTTTCTTTTTTTTGATGTTTTATTTTCCTTGCATAGTTTCCATTTCCTTTTAAGTTGGTTTTTGTTTGCTTGGGTTGTTTTGTTTTTTTTTTGCTTGTTTTTGTTTTTCCATTTAACTTTCTGTCTTTCAAGGTTGGGGCTTTGCTCACATGTCTTAATAGTCGTGGATTGTCAATTTAAAAGTAGAGGACTGAAACACGGGAGTGGAGCTGAATCTTACGTCGGGCTCATTGTAGGGGGATTTAGCTTAGCCATTTTGTGGAGGTAACCCCAGTGCCAGAGTCCTTAGGTTTTTCCTCTTGGGCTGCTCAGATTCCCATCAGCGGGTGTTCTGTTTCCTGGCGTGAGGAGGAGGACTTGGCTGCTGGTGTTCTGAGAGCTGTGTGTGGGAAAAGAGCTGGCTGTGTATGTCTGTTTACAATAACAACATGTTCACTTAACCTCCTGTCCTTGCTGCCTTTCCCTCCACCCTCAACTGGGCGGGCGCCCCCTAGGCCTTAGCCAGCAGTGGTGGGGGCTTCTCCACGGATTCCTGCAGTTTTCTGCTGGGGTGGGGGAAGGGCATTTGTTGGCCTGTGTGCAATGGAGAGGGGGTGGGGATGTCAGGTTGCTTCTTAAGTAGGTTTCATACGGTCCTTATTTTAGGTCTTCTTCACTCGACTTTGAGAGGTACCTCATTTCAACAGTTTTTGAAACTTCTGGGGTTTCTGCCATGTAAATTGGGTTGGTCCTTGTCTGGCAGACACAGCCCCTTCCTCCCATGAGCTATGTAAAATTTATGTGCTGTGTTCTCCCTCCTTTAGATCCTTCAGGGTAACATGAAGGCCCACTTTATTATGAATGATCCAGCAGGAAACAGCTACCTTCAGGTACAGAAGACCTTTCCTGATAGTGCACGGAGATATATTTTCTGACCTTTGAATATGTGTTATTTCTCCAGAAACTGGAGACTTGATTCTGAATGAACTGCTCTTTATGAAGAAACCTTAGAATTTGAAACATAAGGAAGTATAGGGGGAGGTGGGAGGGATTATAAGTGTGTGTCGAGAGGGAAAAAAAGATACTCCTAGACTCTTCCTCTCTCTAGTCCAGCTCTTGTCCCCAGCAATGGAGCTGTCATTTTGAAAATCTAATTGTGGAGTGAGGAGAAATGGTGCCTTGTCCAGAGGCTGAAATAGGAAACTGGAGAGGCTTTCAGCTGACTGGGGAGATATTCTGGTGATTTATAATAACTTGAACATTTATTGGGCAGTTATTATTGGTCAGGCAAAACTGTTTAAGGTCTCTCTGTGATTAAGACTATCATAAGAAGGTACAGTTAGGAAGTTTTTTAGGCAGACTGTTCCCTAATTCTGCCTAGGGCTGGACGGTCCCATTCCTGGGACTCTCTTGGGCTCTATTTCTGCTTTCCAGTGGAGCCTAGCTATGGGGAATTGGAGGCCTTTAGAATAAAAAACATTAAGTTTTTGAGAAAGTGGGAGTTGGAAGCCACCTGCTGGTGGGGGGGGCAGGTAGCTGGGTTGGCACAGGCACTGATTGTCTGTCCTTGGCCTTGCAGAATTTGTATGCACCTGAAGATGATCCTCAGATGAAGGTGGAGCATTATAAGCGCACATTTGACCAAAACGAGGAGCTAGGGCTCAATGACATGAAGACAGAGGGCTATGAGACAGGCCTGGCCCCACAGCGGTAGTGACGGGTAGTTCCCGAGCCAGCCTCCAGTGCTGCTTAGACTGAAGGGTTATTACTGTCGGGAAAGGCTGGGGGTATCCGCAGCCCCCATGTGGTCTGAGAGATGTGGGCAGTTTTGTGAACGGTTTGTGATGGAAGTGCAAGCCTGTTTACTTGACTGTATTTTGGAGGTTTTGAATTGGCCTGGGAAGAAACCCAGAAATGAACAATGGGGCATGTCATTATCCCTTTTTTTCCTGTCACCTCTTTACCCTCCCTCCACATAATGCTCTCTCTAGGGTTGGAACTCTGAAGATGGAAGACAGCTACATCTGGAGTTTGGGAGTTGGCTGGGGAATATAAAATACTGGCTTTCAACAGGAAAAGAGTCTTCTGAGGGAGGGAGTCCAGCACAGGAGAAGCAGCTCTCATTAAAGTGGTGGCTTTCCATCAGGACTGGCCTCTGAATTCACTCTGTCCTTATTTGATACCATACTAGTAGAATTCAACCTCCTGAATAAATTTTCCCCAGTGTAGTCAATTTGGGGATCGGAGCTGGCATTTCATTCATTCCTTCAGTAGATATTTGAGTGCTTACTTTGTGCCAGGTACACCACAGAACTGAACAAAATAAAGCCCTTGTTCATGGAATTTAAAGTGAACTTTTGAGGTCAAATCCATAGTTCCTACACTTTATTAGATGCAGCTAACAAGTACAGGGCAAAGCTCAGTGCCACCCTATGAGGTACACAGGGTTGGGATCTGAGCGTGGGTCTTTTTTTTTTTAAGATTTTGTTTATTTATTTGACAGAGCGAGCACAAGTAGGCAGAGTTGCAGGGAGAGGGAGAAGCAGGCTCTCCGCTGAGCAGGGAGCGGGACGTGGGACTTGATCCCAGGACCCCGGGATCATGACCTGAGCCGAAGGCAGCCGCTTAACCGACTTGAGCCACCCAGGCACCCCCTGAGCGTGGGTCTTGTCAGGCCAAGGTTGGGTGTTGATTTGAAAGGGGAGTGGTGGAACTCAAGACAAATGGGCAGGAGATGGGTTGATGGGGCTGAGAGGGTACTGGTAATGTTCATTGGAGCAGAAAGATGAGGTTTTCAAATGCCTGCTGACAGCAGGGTAGTAGAGGCAGGGCTTTGGAGTTCAGTTTGAGATTCACCAAAGTGGACTGGAAGCCAACACAGGTTGTGTCTGGAGGACCTCTGGGGCCCTCCAGCTAGTGTGAAGCCCTGTATCAGTTCAGTGTCCCCACAAGCCCTCAGAGACCCAACCCAGTCTGCTTTCCTTCCTGGGCCTGAGCTCGACCAGTCAGGATAACCCAGAGGTTGAAAGTTCATGGGTCAGGGCTGTAACATCCTCACCTGTTTTAATATATATAAATTTTTTTGTTCTATTTTTTTATTATGTTATGTTAATCACCATACATTACATCATTAGTTTTTGATGTAGTGTTCCATGATTCATTGTTTGCCATATAACACCCAGTGCTATATAAATATTTTTTGAGCATGTATTAAATTCTGAGCATTTATAAAGTGTAACAAGCCTTCTTGACTAATATGCTTTCAAACAGTGGCAAAAATGTAACATGTTGAGATACGGGACATATTCGATCTAATATTTTATTTCACAAACTTCGTTTTTACCTCTTGAACTTCACTTTGCTAGCTTCTGCCTCCAAGGGTCCCGTTTTGGCTGTGTGAAGTTGGGCGACTTCCTTAACCTCTCCAAGCTTTGGTTTTCTCATCTGTAAAACACGATAATAAAAGCACTTGAGAATTTTAATAGTTAAATGAGGTAATTCACGTAAAACTCTTCATGTTCACAAGAAGAAAAGTAGTGTCTCTGCCCTCCGCCTCCCCGCCCTCCAAAACTTGAGAATTAGAATTCAACCTCTCTTGCTTCCCTGTTTTTTGAAAATAGAGCCAGGTCCTTTTCATTGGAAAGATCCTAGGCAAAAGGTAGCTAGGGGCTACCTATTCCATCAAACGTGGGGAAGTTCACAGGCTAGAAACCTATTTTTTCATAGTAATTACATTGGGTTTGCAATTCCTGATTTCCTCTCTTGAATGGTACTTAGCCTATTAGAGCAGTTTCTACCCCCCAACCTAAACACATACGAATACAAATAACTGGTATATACTGTGCGCCAGACGCTGTTCTAAGCACTTCACACAGTAAAAGTATCATTCCTCGCAAGCATTGAGTTAGGTACCATTATACTCCCCAGTTTGTTAAATAACTTGCCCAAGGTCCTACAGGTAGGAACTTTCGAGCCCGGACTCAAGCTTAGACACACTGTCGCTCCAGAACCCACGTTCTTGACGACATTGGTGCTTCTGGAGCTGCATCATAAGCTGGAGGGGTAGATAGATGGACAAACACAAAACGTGTTTGGGCCGGCAGAGGGACGCGCAGTGGGCACAGGACGTACGCGCACTCCTCGTGAGCCTGCAAAAGCGCGCTCCTGTCGGCCCGGGGCAGTTCCCACCGCTCTTTGCCACTTCCGGTCCCGGCCCCGCCTCTCCGGGGCCCCGCCTCTCCGGGTCCCCGCCGTGCGTTTCGCGTTCAAGAATTTTGTCCCCAGCGCCGAGCCGTCTCCCCGCCCTCACCGCTGCCATGGCGGCAGCTCCGCCGCTCTCCAAGGCCGAGTATCTGAAGCGTTACTTGTCTGGGGCAGGTGCCGGCGTCGACGGGGGCCCTGACTCCGGTCGCAAGCGTCGCAGAAAGCGGCCGAAGCCCGGCGGGGCCGGCGGGAAGGGGTGAGTTGGTTCTGGCGGGGCGGGGCCTGCGGCGGCTCGCCGCCCCTCTCCTCCCCAGCTCCGCCCTCGGCCGGCGCTTCCGCTCTCCGCGCCGCCCGCCCGGCTCCTCGCGGGGCTCGTCTGGAGCCCGGCTCAGGCGCCCCGCGCCCCTAGGCCATATCTTCGCCTTCTCAAGCCGGCTCTAACTTTCATTACTCTTTTCCCGCCTTTGTAGCTTCCGTCCTCTCCCGTAGAGAATGACTGTCGTGCCCTGAGAATAATGGAGCTCACCCAAAGCCTCCGTGTTTGGATATTTAGGGCCCAGAACCTGTCTTTGGGGTTCAGCAATCCTAGGGACTCTGGTCCTAAGACAGAGACCTGTGCTTACTTCCTGTTACTCTTAATAGTGATGCTGTTAACAATAATAACCAATATTTGTAGTTCTTGTCATGTATCAGATGCCGTTCTAAGTACTTCAGACGTGCATGATTTTAAGCTTCATACTACTACCACGAAGTTGGTGGTGGTGTTATCCCCGTTTTTCGAATGAGAAAACTTTGTAGCCCAGTGTACTGGGTTGAATAGTGCCCCTCTCACCATTCATGTCCACCCAGAACCTCAGAATGTGACTTTCTTTGGAAATAGTGCCTTTGCAGATATAATTAGTTAAGATGCGGTCACAGTGGATTGGGATGGGCGCTAAATCCAATATGACTGGTGTCCTTTTAAGAGGAGGGAAATTTGGACACAAACAGACATTGGGGAAGAACCACCATGTGAAGACGGAGGCTGAGACTGGACTGGATTTCCGCTGCCACTAGCCAGAGTATGCCTGGGGCTACCAGAAATTGGAAGAGTCAAGGAAATATCCTCTCCTAGAGCCTTCCCAGCGGGCATTGCCTTGCAGACGCCTGGATTTCAGACTTGAAGCCTCTAGAACTGTGAGAGAATATATTTCTGTTGTAAGCCCCGCAGTTTGTGGTACTTTGTTAGGCAGCGCTAGGGAACTATACCCCCAGTTTCAAAGAACAAAGCCATTTCCTTTCCTGGTTTGGTTCTTGCCTATTCTTGCTTTCTGTCTTCCTGCCCTTCAACTTGTGTAGATTCTTTGGAGACAGTGCCATGTAGTGAAAATAGCTTGAGCTTTGGAGTAATGCTGGTCAGAGTTTGAGTCTTAGCTGTGCCACTTTGTGGGCTGTGTGGCCTTGGGCAAGATATTTCATCTAAGACTGTTGCCACATCTTTAAAATGAGAGTAATAATGATATCACTTTATGGTTATGATTAGAGATGTATAAAGTGATAATGGTTTTTCAACTATTCACATCAGGGCAGTCATTGTTAATTATTTGGACTCATCCATAGTTTATGTAACAAATATTTATTGAATACGTACTTCTTATGCCAGTTACTTCAGGGTGTTGAGGATATCACTGTGAATGAGAAGGCATAATCCCTATTCTGGTGGACCTTGTAGTTAAATGGGCATACAGGCTTTACACATCTAATTACACAACCAATTGATTTATTTTCTTTGTGAATAATACAATGAAAGTATCCCATGCATGCATGACAGGGGTTGAGGGAGGTAAGGGGAGAAGCTCAAGGAAGTTAAATATAAGCTAGGACTCTTAAGAATCTTAAGAGTTTCCCATTAAAGAAAGAAGAGTAGGTCAGGCAGAGGGAAGGAACTAAATATGTGAAAACTGATGTGGTAAGGAATTTGCTCATTCCAGACACCAAAAGATGGCCAGCAAGGTAGTGAACTGTGGAGGCAGTGGTACAAGGTGATGAAGTTCGCCTTATAGGCAAAGACTGGACCTTGTAGAATCTTGTAGGATTTTGAGCTTTATCCTAAAATCCATAGATAAAGTGTTTGTAGTCTGTTATCCAGGAATGGTTCTTCCTTTTTTATCTATTTATTTTTCACATTTAGAATGCGGATTGTGGATGATGATGTGAGCTGGACATCTATTTCCACCACTAAACCGGAAAAGGAGGAAGAAGATGATGATGGAGATTTGCCTGTGGTATGTATCTTTTGAGGCTGTGAGGACTTCTCAATCTTGATTCCCAGTACAGGGTAGATTTATACATATATGTTGAGGGCAGTGACACTTTTCAAAGAGCTGTTTTGAAGTAGTCTTCTTTGATGATGCCTATAGACTGTTTTCTTTGTTTATGGAGGGCCTCATTAGCCTAGAAATGGGAACTAGTCCCAGAGAGACAGGACTTCTAATTGTAATGTTTACAATTAGCCATGGTTCAGTTTATTGATATGTACCTTAAAAACAATGTTCAGCTTCAATTAAAGGAAACTTTTTATTTGTTCCTTTTATTCATTGATTCAACCGGTCTAAAATTGTATACTTTTGTTTAAGTACTGTAGATATGTAGGTTAATAAAACCTAGTGTCTGTACTTTAGAGACCATACCCTAAATGGGAGACTGAATTTCAAATTTCAACACTGTGATAAATGGTGGAGAGACATTTCACACATGTACCGAGTACTCTTAGAGCACTGGGGAGGTAGCACGTTTTTTTAATCCACTGGGAAATTTTTTTTTAAAGATTTTATTTATTTATTTGAGAGAGAGAGAACACACACACATAAGTCGGGGCAGGGATGAGGGCAGAGGGAGAGGGAGAACAGACTCCCAGCTGAGCAGGGAGCTCTACGACAGGACCCAACCCAGGACCATGGCATCATGACCTGAGCCCACTGAGCCACCCAGGTGCCCCGCACTGGGAAATTCTATTAAGGATGTAAATACCCGAACTGAGTTTTGAAGGACCAGTAAGAACCAAGTGAGCAAAAGCACAGGCAAATAATCTTGCATTGGTTCTGTCATGGAAACCTTGCTGAGAAATATGGTGAAAAGGAGAGCTGTTGATAGGCTGTATTGCACTAAAAGGTGGTAAAAATGAATTCCAGATGAGTATATTCAATGTTAGTCCCCAGCATATTCTGTAGTACATCTTTTTTTTTTTTTAAGATTTTATTTATTTATTTGACACAGAGAGAGAGAGAGCACAAGTAGGCAGAGCAGCAGGCAGAGGGAGAGGGAGAAGCAGACTCCCCGCCGTGCAGGGACCTGGACATGGGGCTCGATCCCAGGACCTTGGGATCATGACCTGAGCCGAAGGCAGCTGCTTAACTGACTGAGCCACTCAGGCGCCCCTATGGTACATCTTTTAAGAGAAAGTTTATTAGTAATTAGAAGGGAAATAGTGGGGCGCCTGGCTGGCTAAGTCGGTGGATCATGAGGCTCTTGATCTCGGGGTTGGGTTTGAGCCCCACATTGGGTTTAGAGATTACTTTAAAAAAAGGGCGGGGGGGCACCTGGGTGGCTCAGTCAGTTAAGCATCTGCTTTTAGCTCAGGTCATGACCCCAGGGTCCTGGGTTCTAGCCCTGCGTAGTGCTCCCTGCTCAGCAAGGGAGTCTGCTTCTCTCTCTTCCTCTCCCTCTGCTCCTGCTTGTGTGCTGTCTCTCTTGCTCTCTCCCAACTAAATAAAATCTTAAAAAAAAAAAAAAAGGAAGAAGGGAAATAGTGATCCTAAGGGGCCAATTAATTTGAGTCAGATCCAGTCACTTAACCTAATTAATGTTTACAACATTTGTTTTTTTTATGTTATAAAAGCAATACATATTTATTGTAGAATATTTGGGAATTACAGGGTTTAAAATTTTGAAAAAAATATAATAATCACTTACCCTGTGACTGTCCAGAGGTAATAACTGCTAACATTTGGAGGCATATGTCTTTAATTTGTAGATTATACATACTTGTATTTTACTTATTTTTTAAATATAATCGGGATCATACTGAACATATGGTTTTGGAACCTGCTCTTTCATTTAATAATATGTTGTGACTACTTTAGTAAGATTTTAAAATACTCTTTGAGGACATGACTTTTAATGGTTGCAGCGGTAATTCATTATATATATTAATTTAACCTGTCCTTTTACTGTATGTATGGGTGGTTTTCTGTTTTAAAATATAATGCTTTGAAAAACATCTTGTAGAGAAATCATTGTGGAAATCTGTTTATTTCTTTATTCCTATCAAATGAAATTAATAGGTTAGAAAGTACGGTCCTTTTGAGCTGTATTCCCATATTGCTTTCCAAAGGTGGTACCAATTTATACTCTCCCTAGAGTTGTTTGAGAATGCCATTTTTCCCATTTCTTCATCAATACTAGAGAATTATTTACAACAACAAAAGCAATAGGTTCAAACCTGGGTCGGTTTGGCAGGTGAACAGTGGTATCCAGTTTCTTTGAAAAATAGTGAATAGTTTTTTTTCATATGTTTATTGGGCATTTGTATTTTTTTTGGCATTTTTTCCATTGTTTAGAAAATTGGACTTTTTAATGTTTTTATTGATTTATTTGATATTTATGCAAATAAGAATATATTACTTGTTTTACTGTCATAGGTATTTTTTTATTATTTGTCTTTTCATTTTTAAGTTTTTGACATTTAAAAATTTTAATTTTTATATAATCAAGTCTGTTAATTTTCCTTTATAATACTGTCTTTTGCTCTTATGATTGCCTCAAAACCTGAACAAAGGAGGTGTTAGCCCCACTGCTCTCTACACTGGTTAAAGCAGATCTTGATTATTGAATTCAAATGTCACTGCAAGACCACCACCACCACCAGTAATGATGGCAAAATAATTAGAACAGCACAATACCAGTGGCAGCACAGGAATAATGGGTATAATTTATTGAACATTTACCATGTACCAAGCTGCTTAGCTTACATGATTTATCTCGTTGAATCCTCATAGAACCTTGAGTCCTCCTTCCACAAATGAGGAAATTGAAGTTTAGAGAAAATAATTTGCCAAAGGCTACACAAGTATTAAGTGGCAGAGCTGGTGATTTAGATCTCAGTTTATCTTGCTTGAATTCAAGCCTGTGCTTTTCTGTCTCAAAACTAGGTTACTTGAGGAATGATGGTAGGCTCTTGGGAACAGAAAAATAGAGGTGAATTATGACCTGGGTTTGGATTACAGTTCTGCCACTTGCTAGCTTGTGACATTGAGAAATCTATTTAACTTCTCTGAGTCATAGTTTGTTCTTTATTAGTGTTGAACCTTTCTTTGGAGGGCTGTTTTGAGGATTGAGTGAGATAATGTAAATAAAGCCCAAACACAGTGCCTGGCATGTGGTTCCTACTCTGTAACTAGAATTTATTATGCCAGTTGTTTTTGAAAGTCTGTTATGTGGAAAGAGGATCAATTGCACTGGAGTCAGAACTAGAGTTAATGGAAAGAAGCTATAGGAGGGTAGGTACAGGTCCAATAAAACTAAAGACTTTCTGGGGCGCCTGGGTGGCTCAGTCGTTGAGCGTCTGCCTTCGGCTCAGGTCATGGTCCCAGGGTCCTGGGATCGGGCCCGGCATCGGGCTCCTTGCTCTGCGGGAAAGCCTGCTCTCCCTCTCCCGCTCCCCCTGCTTGTGTTCCTCCTCTCGCTGTATCTCTCTCTGTCAAATAAATAAAATCTTTAAAAAAAACAAAAAACAAAAAAACTAAAGACTTTCTAGCACTGCCCCCAAATACAGTGGACTATCTTGTAACATAATGAGTTCACTGCCAGTAAATTGGTTCCCTGTCAGGGAGGGAGTGGGTGAGTGATAATTTATCAAGGATACAAGACGATTCCAGATTTGTTTGGGAATTTGGATGATATGAAATGTGTTTTTATCCCTTAAAGATTCTGTGATTCTGTGTACTTCTTAATGACTTCTTTTGGTTGGATTTAAGAAAACCTATCATTGTGATTACCTGTAACAACAGAGGTTTCATAATGAGCCTGAAGCCCTTGAGGAGTGATAGGCATGACAGGGAGCCTGCCTGTATTTTCACTCTGAATGTAAAAGTAAAAAGGTAAAAGGAATTTAGCTTTTAGCTTATCCGTGGCAGTTGTGTACCTGGCGGATTGATAAAGAAGGTTTGTAATGAAGAAATTCACCTTTGGAGGAAAATTGATTAGTCAGAGAAAGATCTATAATTAAACTATCCAGGGACAATCAGATAAACATCTCATGGGGCAAACAGAACTGAGGACCACTACATGTTTCCACATGCTTCTTCATGGCCATTTTGGACTTGCGTGTGCCATGTACATTAGGAATGGGAATGGTCATAGCTTTAGGTTCTTGAAAAAACAGTGCTCCTTGCCCGGATCCTGTGGATTTTCTCAACACAAGTGTCCTTACTCCGACAGGTGGCTGAGTTCGTGGATGAGCGGCCGGAAGAGGTAAAGCAGATGGAAGCCTTTCGTTCTAGTGCCAAATGGAAGCTCCTGGGAGGTTAGTTTCAACAATGGATAAATCTAAATTTCCCATGTATAGGGGAGGCCTTTTTTTCTTCTCTATACTTTTCTTTTAGAGAAATGCATAGTTTGTTTTAGTGTGTCCTTGATCCTGAAAAATACAGTGTGAAAAAGAATTCAGAACTTCTTCAGAGGTAGCAAGACATGGGAACTGAAGAGGCCAAGTATCCCATTTTCTCTTAGGGTTACTGAAGTCAGGAAGTGACTTATTTGGGGACCTTGCAGTAACCACTCTCCTCAAGCCCAAATAGAGGGGCACTTAATACATAGACAGGGCTTTGGAGGAGTAAATCTTTCTTTGTTCTTCCTTTAAATATTGGTATTTTGCAATGCATTATCCTCCACTTGCCCACTCTATACCCTCTCCCTAGGCTAATAATTTAACTCCCTTTTTAAAAATTTTTTGTTTTTGAGGATTGGATGAAGGGCATTTGTTTGTCACGTTTGAGCAGAGACAAGCCCTGTTCTTTTTTTTTTTTTTAAGATTTTATTTATTTAGGGGCGCCTGGGTGGCTCAGTCATTAAGTGTATGCCTTCGGCTCGGGTCATGATCCCTGGGTCCTGGGATCGAGCCCCGCATCGGCCTCCCTGCTCAGCGGGAAGCCTGCTTCTCCCTCTCCCTCTGCCCCTGCTTCTCTCTTTGTCAAATAAATAAAATGACACAGCGAGAGAGGGAACAAAAGCAGGGGGAGTGGGAGAGGGAGAAGCAGGCTTCCACTGAGCATGAGAGCCCAACGTGGGACTCGATCCCAGGACCCAGGGATCACGACCTGAGCCGAAGGCAGACACTTAATGACTGAGCCACCCAGGCGCCCCTAGACAAGCCATATTCTTATTTGTCTTGGTTTTTCCCCTGCCTGGCATAAACAGGGATCTTCTGGATAGCCATTTAACTCCAGTTTACTCTTGACACATGTTCCTTTTTCATACATGAAGGGTAGAAGAATTAACTCCTAAACAGGATTTGTTCTTTCTGTGTTACACTTTTTGCTTATGTTAATTACCCTACAATTCTGATAAGAAAAAAATGCATAACCAAAGTGACAGTGACAGTTGGCTATAGGTTAGTGATCGCTATTGCCTCAGTTAACTTTTCAGTACATTATTGTTATGTTTTATGAATAAAAAGTTTATTATCAGTATGTACTCTTTTATCAGAATCTTGTTTACTCTTACTATTTTCTGCCTTATCTGTGGTTGTGTTTCCAGTCTTTTCCATAGTCCTTTTTTCAGAGAGAATCTTCTGGTCTCCATATTACAGGTCTAGGAAGTGATACCAAACTGCCCGCACCCCCTTGCCCCCCTCCCACCAGATAATTCTTTTTCTTCACTTTCACTGCTCCATCCCCATTTGTCACTGGAAATATCCTCACTGGTCTTTGATCCTTACTTCCTTTTTATAAATATCATGTAATTTATCAGTGGCATGGATTAGATTTGCTGTCAGGTCTCCCACAGATATCAGTACTCTTCTGTGAGTGGTGATTCCAGTCAGATAGGACTGTTCTCCAAAGTAAAGGAGTTGACTTGGTTTAATTCATCCACTTAGCAATTACTCATTGGGCCCTACCCAGCATTTATTTGTATTGGGGCCATGGAGCTCAATGACAAGAAGCAGAGGGAGAGGAGAAACTGGATTTTGGAAATGTCCTGAGTTGCTGTAAACATTTCATTCTCTTAGACCTTTGAAAACTGGAAGTTTCAAACTCTTTCCTCAACTACCTATTTTAAAAGATTGCACATGGACTCTGGAGTCTGATGGATCTGGACTGGATCCCCCACTACTCCACCACATATTAGCAGTATGGCTTAATCTTTCTCAGTATCAACTTCTTCATCTATAAAATGGAGATAACAATATTTGTCTTTCAGGCTTGTTGTGAGAATTAAGTGTGGGAATCTCTATAAACCACTGGCTTGTAGTAGGTGATTAGGAAATGCTGATCCCTCTTTTTATCTGGTGATCTCCCCCCAGTAAGGAGTACAGGGATGTGGATTAAATAGTTAACACTATTTCATTTTGATATGGCACAGGCTTAGTCACTTTGCCTTTTCAAAGAAGAGTGAATATGAACTGTGTGTTATCTAGTCTGAATATCAGTAGGAGCCTCTGGGAGTTCTGCACAGACATGGTTTTAGGAATAGCATTGGATTGACAGCTAGAGGATCAGGGTGTTAGCTTATCTCTTTATCTTAGTGGCTGTGACTTTCGTTAAGAAATCACTCATCTTGGAGCTTCTGTTTTTGTGTCTGTGAAACAAGGATACCTGCCCAGCTGGTATAATACAGTACCATATTATACCAGCCCAAGGTATAATATGAAAAATGCATTTAAATGGCTTGTTAGGCAAATACAAGAGGTTATCTTTAAGGTATTCAAGAGTGCTGGTTTACTGCCCCTAAGCAGAAGAGCTGTGCAGATGGGATTTCTGAGTAGTTTTGACATGTATGTTGCCAGGGCATCTTTTGAAACTTTGAGTACCAGGGGTGAATAGAGCACGTGTGGGGATGTAACTCTTTGCCCTTGGTGTTTAGGCCACAGTGAAGATCTGCCCTCACACAGACACTTCCGTCATGACTCCCCGGATTCATCTCCCCCCAGGAGGGTCCGTCACGACACCCCAGATTCGTCACCCCCCAGGAGGGGCCGTCACGACACCCCGGATTCATCTCCCCCCAGGAGGGTCCGTCACGACACCCTGGATTCATCTCCCCCCAGGAGGGTCCGTCACGACACCCCGGATTCATCTCCCCCCAGGAGGGTCCGTCATGACACCCCAGATTCATCTCCTCGCAGGAGGGTCCGTCATGATACCCCAGATTCCTCTCCCCCAAGGAGGGTCCGTCATGACACCCCAGACCCATCTCCTCCCAGGAGGGCCTGTCATACTTCTCTGGATCCTTCTCCCCTCAGGAAGCCTCATCGTCACTCTTCAGGTGTGTCTTCTAGGAAAGCCCATCACAACACACCAGATCCATCTCTTCCTAGGAGGGCCCATCACAATTCCTCAAATAGCTCTGTTCCCAGAAGGGCCCGAAATAGCTCCCCTGACACATCTCAACCTAGAAGGACTCTTGACTCCTTGGACACATCACAGCTCAGGAGGGCCCGTCATGACTCCCCTGATTTGGCTGCTAATGTCCCTCATTCATTGCCCAGAACCAAAAGCAGTAAAGCCCCAGAAAGAGCCTCTAGCAAAATTTCTCCACACTGGAAGGGGCCGGGACCATCTCATGCATCACTCCCAAAGAACAGCAAGTATGAGTATGACTCCGACCTCTCTCCTCCACGAAAAAAGCAAGCAAAATCCCATAAGCATGATTCTAAAGGTAAGCATTTGATTGCCCATGAGAGGGACTTACCCCCTAGGTGCTTTCTTTTGGACCTTTTACTTGTGGTCTTTAGAAATGAGAATGGTATTTTTTGGAGAAGTTTTAAAAACTGTAGGGAAATGGGGAGAGGTTGCGCTGAGGAGAGTTAAAATTTACCGTGGCAAGGAGGACATTTTTACATATTTTTGTTTTTTCTTCCCACCCCATATGAAAATACTACATGTCTGATGTAGAAATTTCAGAGTGTATAGAAATGCGTAAAGAAGTAGAAGAAAGGTTATACAAAATTCTGTCATTCAGAGCCATTCACTCTTAGTGTTGTGGCTAGTGGTCTTTTAGGCTTTCTTCTATTCACTTTTTATGTAGTTAAGCTCTTACTATGTAGTATATACATGTTGCATGTATAATCTTGCCTGGTTTTTTCACTTAACGTTATCTTCCCTGTGTCATAAAAACATCTCTTTGTCTATATGATCTTTATTAATGTTCCGTTACATAAATGTGCTTAACCATTTTCCTAATACTGCATATTTTAGGTTATTTCTAAATTTTTGCTTTTATAATTTAAAAATAAGCCGTGTACATAAATTGTTGCCCCATTCTGGATTATTTCCTTATCTACTTTTTAGATAGATTTCCTGGTAATTTAAGTACATCTAGGTATGTTTCCTAGGAAACTAAGTAGAAATTGACTTATTGGGTAAGAGGGATGTATATTTTTAAGACTGTTGATACCCATCGCAGATTACCTTTTTGAGAGTTGATTTGTGATGTTTCTGTCTACAACTCAGGCCTATGCAGTGAGATTTGTTTACTCAGTCTTTGTCCCTAGGTACTGTTTTCATTTTTTTTTAAGGATTTTATTTATTTGAGAGAGAGAGAGAACCCAGAGCATGAATGGGGGGAGGGGCAGAAGGAGAGGGAGACGCAGACTTCTCCTGACATGGGGCTGAGCAGGGAGCCTTAGTGAGCCGAAGGCAGATGTTTAACCGACTGAGCCACCCAGGTATATTCTAGGTAATTTTTTAACTTTTGCCACAACACTGAGATCTGAGCGCAAGTTGTTTTGCCCATTCTATGCTCAGATAAATATGACATAGGTGAGTATGTTGAGGTCTCACATGCTAGTCACAGTCACTAGTAGTAACTTGGGAATAGAACCCCATATCCTGCCTGTTGGTTTTAAGAGTTGTCCCTGGGGCGCCTGGGTGGCTCAGTTGGTTAGGCGACTGCCTTCGGCTCAGGTCATGATCCTGGAGTCCCTGGATCGAGTCCTACATCGGGCTCCCTGCTCGGCAGGGAGTCTGCTTCTCCCTCTGACCCTCACCCCTCTCATGCTCTCTCTCTCTATCTCATTCTCTCTCTCAAATAAATAAATAAAATCTTTAAAAAAAAAAAAAAAAAAGAGTTGTCCCTGACTCTGCTCTTCTCCCGTGTCATCTGTACTTGTATTTGAGTAGTGATAGCTCTTTAGAGGAAGACTGAATGAATATTGAATATTAGCCTGGTAAGTTCTGTTTTTAAGATTCTGCCAAGGGGATTAAAGACTTTATTTTTTAATTTCTAGACTCTTCCCCCAGCCATAGGAAGTTTCACACAAGCTCTTCACCTAGGAGACATCGGAGTCACGTGTTGGACTCTTCCTCCTACCCAAGTGATAGTTGGAAAGCCTCAGATTCAGATCTTTCTCCTCCTCGCCATAAGCAAAGTTCAGGGCACAAGGATTCTGATTCAGATCTTTCACCTCCACGGAATAGACCTACACATCGGAGCTCTGATTCTGACCTGTCTCCACCAAGGAGGAAACAGAGGGTCAAATCTTCTGATTCTGATCTGTCTCCACCTCGAAGGAGTCAGCCTTTAGGAAAGAAGGTAGGAATTTTCAGGAGTCCTGTCCTTTCCTTAGAGTGACTTGTTTTCTATCTCTATACATGTCTCAGATATACAAACCAGAGAGGGAGGAGGTAGCTCCTGGTAGCATAGTAAATCTAGTGCAGAGTTCCCTCTAGAGCTCTTTGCTTCTCTCTGAGGGCAGGACTGCCTATAACCCAGCCCAGATGAACTAGCAAACACAAGGTTTCCTAAGTATCTTCTGCCTTTCTAGCCTCTTTATTCCACAAATCTCATTTTTTTTTTTTTTTTTAATTTGAGACAGAGAGAATGAGAGAGACAGAGAGCACATGAGAGGGGGGAGGGTCAGAGGGAGAAGCAGGCTCCCTGCCGAGCAGGGAGCCCGAGGCGGGACTCGATCCAGGGACTCCAGGATCATGACCTGAGCCGAAGGCAGTCGCTTAACCAACTGAGCCACCCAGGCGCCCCCCACAAATCTCATTTTTTAATAGGTCTGGAAAAACTTCCTATTGTCTTAGGAATGAACTGAGAACTATAGTTTATAGAGTAGAGTTCAGAGTACAAACCTTGTGTTAATCAGATCACATATTCGAATTCTACTTCTTCGACTGCTGTTTGTGAAATTTGACTAGGCTATGGAATATCTCTAAGCCCCAGCTTCTTCATCTGTAAAACATGGATAATAGTAGTATGTACTTCATGAGGTTATTGTGAGAGTTAAATGAGTCAGGGTAAATAAAACTCTTAGCACAGTGCCCAGGACAAAGTGAGACATTAGCGTAAGCAATTTATTATTATAAATTGGACTGCGGGTCTCTGTATCCAGAACTTAAAGAGAGGCATTTAAAATATAAAACAACTTCTGGAAATTATACCACCTGGGAAGTCAGTGTTTTGTTTTATTTTAAATGTGTGATGAAGCATGACTTGCCCAGAACATCCACATGAACTCTGAGCAATTGTTTTGTGAAGCACGCCAGTGCTAGGGACAGAATCTTATTCCAGTGAGTTGGTTTAGAAACAGGAATAGAGCCTGCAGTGTGCTCGTTTCCCTCCAACCCAGACTTTTCAGGTAGGTCTCCTCTGTCGCCCACATGGTCCTTGTAGTCTGTCCCTGACTCAGGAAGTGGGGTTCTTCTTTTTTGGGGAAGAAAGTGAGGTTTGTGTTGCAACTGGACTCCTTGACATTTTATGCGTCTGTTTATTTCATGGACAGTTTCCTAGTAATCAAATTGAGTACATTGCACATGATACACTATATACTCCATTTGTGGGTTGGCTGTTTATCTTGATAGGGAATGGAGTTTAATAAAAAGGTTTGGGTCGTAACTTGTCATGATCCTAAAATATATCCACAACTGAAGGACCTTAGTTTGCTTGAGTTTGTAGTTGAAATGGAATATTTTATCAGTGTGGGTCTCTCCTGGAGGGTTTAGAGCTTGATACAGGTTTCTGATCAGGTGACCTGAGAGTGCAGCTTCATGTGTGCAGTTTATATACTGAAAAGTCAGAAATATAGATGCTGTGCCTTTTCTTTAATATTTTCTTGGTTTGTGTTTCTGTTTATTCTTAAAACTTGATAGTACTATTAATTTGCCATCAAATTCAATTTTCTTTCTTCTTTTTTATTTTGTGAATCTTGTGGTCGGTAATGAGAATACAAGGCTAGAGTTTTTGGTTTGGTTATTGCTAATCATCAGGCAAAAATGCACTTAACTGTATACCCTGGAGCCTGCTGCTACATTGTCTCATTAATGTTGGATGCTCCCTTTTCCATTGCATAGGCTGCACACATGTATTCTGGGGCTAAAACTGGGTTGGTGTTAACTGACATACAGCGAGAACAGCAGGAGCTCAAGAAACGGGACCAAGAAGCCCTGGCGTTTGAAGGTAAAAATGTGAAAGTGCAGAGACCATTCGAGTCTCATGTAGATTTTATTATTTTTTAAATGTAGTTTATTGTAGTGATATTTTAAACTTTCAATTGATATTAAGTTTCAAAAGCTCTGGTTTTACGCATTATTTTAACTTCTTAGTGGGTCCAAGTGATTCTTTTCCTTCTTGAAAAAGGTTAGATATTGGTAGGAACTATTTGTAGTCTGGCTGCCAAAGTTTTTATCCAGCATCAGAATCCCAAGTGGTTGATTTCAGCTGTTAGAATTATTTCTGATTTTGATACCTGGTGTTTATCTTTAAAAGTAGAATTTTCCTTTGCAGCTGAATTCCAGTATGCTGAAACCGTATTTCGAGATAAATCTGGTCGTAAGAGGAATTTGAAACTGGAACGTTTAGAGCAAAGGAGAAAAGCAGAGAAGGACTTGGAGAGAGATGAGCTGTACGCTCAGTGGGGCAAAGGGTAAGAGAATCACCGAAATGAAGAACATGACTACGCTAGGACTGGAGAAGTTCATTCTTTACTTTTCTGACCAGCTAGTTCATTGCTTTGCCTTCAGAGCTGTTTCAGGAATGGAAAATTCAGTGTGCTCAATCTCCTTTCTAAGATAACGGATGGAGTCCACACTTTCAGTTGGTATTCTAGGAATTTTACTCTTTTCAATATTTGGCCTAAGCTGCCAGAAAAATGAGGTTCTCCAAATGTAGTCATATGGTCTATCTCAGTGTAAGAGGGGAAATGTTACACAGGATAGCAGACGCTCTTGGTTCTTTTTGCCCAGGCTAGCCCAGAGCCGGCAGCAGCAGCAAAACGTGGAGGATGCAGTGAAGGAAATGCAGAAGCCTCTGGCCCGCTATATTGATGATGAAGATCTGGATCGGATGCTGAGAGAACAGGAAAGAGAGGGGGACCCCATGGCCAACTTTATCAAGAAGAATAAAGCCAAGGAGAACAAGAATAAGAAAGGTGAGCCTTCTGGGACTCACCAGAGATGGAGGTGACTTATGGAAGGAGAGAGGGTCTTTAGCTGGGCACATGTATGGGCTTTCCCATACAGTCTTAGGTTCCTTGTGTTTGGGAGTTTGGGTTCAGCTCAGTAGAGATTTCTGTATAAAATTTTTTGTTACCACTGCCACCCAGCTCTGAATTGAGTTACATAGGTAACTAACTTCTTTTCTCTTTCTCTCCTCTCACTAGTGAGACCTCGCTACAGTGGTCCTGCACCTCCTCCCAACAGATTCAATATCTGGCCTGGATATCGCTGGGATGGAGTAGACAGGTAAGCCTGAATGTTTCCTATGGTTTTGTTTTCTCTCCCATCTGACCCTAACCTTCCCTAACCGTTCTTAAATCACTCCCCCTTACTCTCTGCTCTAAGCACAAAGTTAATAACACTCAGTTTGCTTCCTTCTGTTTCTAAGGTCCCCAGATCCTGTTTCCCATGCTTAGAATACTCCTTCTCCTGCTCCCTTTTTCCCTTTCAAAGCTTTTTAAAGCTCTGGACAAATAACTCTGGTGCTGCCGGTAGGATACCCTTTGTTTGTTTGTTTGTTTTTTTAAAGATTTTATTTATTTATTTAACAGAGAGAGACACAGCGAGAGAGGGAACACAAGCAGGGGGAGTGGGAGAGGGAGAAGCAGGCTTCCCGCTGAGCAGAGAGCCCGATGCGGGGCTCGATCCCAGGACCCTGGGATCATGACCCGAGCCGAAGGCAGACGCTTAACCATCTGAGCCACCCAGGCGCCCTGGATACCCTTTGTTTTTGACATTGGTCACTTCTAGTGATATTTTCTGAGGTTTAGAGGGGATGAGTATGGGTGGGAGTCTGGAGTCTTTTGTGTGTTATGTCTTTAAAATGTAGTTCTTGAACCTTCTCTTCACTGCCTTAAGAGTGAGCTGCTTACAGTGTCTCACTGACCCATACGACCAGCATCTACCCATATACTCTAACTTCCTATCTATTAGCACGATTACCTAAATGTGCTTCTATCCAAAGTCTGTCCCTCTACTTACATGTTAGAGCCCATCTCCTCTTGCCAACTAAAGCATGTAGTTCTAGCATTTAGCATGGTGATTCTCAAAATTTTGCTCTCAAGACCCTTTTATGCTCT
This sequence comes from Neomonachus schauinslandi, assembly GCF_002201575.2. Classification (NCBI taxonomy): domain Eukaryota; kingdom Metazoa; phylum Chordata; class Mammalia; order Carnivora; family Phocidae; genus Neomonachus; species Neomonachus schauinslandi. Next base: position 97,917,700 of record NC_058413.1, read on the forward strand.
TAAAAATTACTGAGAACCCCCCAAAAACTTCTGTTTATGTGGAATATATCTTTTAATATTTACTATATTAGAAACTAAACTGAGACGTTTAAAAAGTGTTTATTAGTTCATTAAAAACATAATAAAGCCATTATGTTAACATAATTGCCATATTTTTAAAGAAAAATAACTATTTTCCAAACAAAGAAAATAGAAGAATGGCATTGATTCGCATTTTTGCAAATCTCACTCATATTTGGCTTAATAGTAGATAGCAGGATTCTGCATTGAGTCTTTTGCACCATGTTTAGTTGAAGTACAGGAAGCAAATTTAGCCTTAGAAAATTCAGCCTTATACATAGGTAGTTAGAAAAGGAAGGCGTATTATATGTTTTGATACTACAGAAAAACTCAGCAAGTGATAGTTTCTTAAAGGTGATTTGTAATATGGAGTCTGAAACCATATCAAAAAACTTTCCATACTGTTACATTAAAATCCATTTTTTTTCCCCCTGCTTTGGATGGATCTTTTCCTGGTGCATGATTTTATAACATCATGTACTGGTCATTTGGAAAATACTGGTTTGCTGAGTTTTTCAGACCTGCCAAATGCTGACATTTTTCGCTACACAACGTCACCTAATCTTGTATTTGTTATTATTATCTCTGATCTCATCACCAAAATTTTTAATGGGAACCTAGGGTTCATGGTGGCGGATACACATTTTTTTGAAATTCTAATTTATGCTTAAAAGCTTGAATTTTTCATTGGTGATAAATATCAGTTGTTATTGTAGTGAAGCTCACTTTGTACAATAGCTTTTTTATAGACTCCATTCGGATTTTGTACCTAGAGGATCAGGTCATCTGTGAATATAGACAGTTTTACTTCTTCCTTTCCAATCCAAATGTCCTTTGTTCTTTATCTTACCTTATTGCACTAACTAGAACTTCCAGTGCAGATGTTGAATAGAAGTAGTAAGAACAGACATCTCTGTCTTCCTAATCTTAGAAGAACATCGGTCTTTTGCCATTAATATGTTGTAAGCTATAGTTTTTTTTTGGAGATTCCCTTTACTGAGTTGAGAAGGTTCCTTTCTGTTCCTAGTTTGCTGAGAGTTTTTTTCAGGAATGTCTGTTGGATTTTGGTTCATTCTTTGATCCATGAGTTACTTAGGAATGCATTGTTTAATTCCAAACATTTAGACTTTTCTAGATATCTCACTGTTATTGATTTCCAATTTAATTCTCTTGAGGTTAGAGAATATACTCCATAATATTTTGATCTTCTGAAATTTATTAAGCTGTGTTTTATGGCCAGTATATAGTTTACCTTCGTGAATAATCTGTTTGCATTTGAGGAAAATATGTATTCTGTAGTTGTGGGGGAACTGTTTTGAAAATTAATTTTTTAAAAATAAACTTTGTTTTTTAATAATTGTAGATTTATAGAAAATATGCAGATAGTATGAAGAATTCCTGTACACCCCTCATCCAGTTTTATTACCACTCATTACATTACCATGGTACAATTTATCAGACCCAATATTCATATGTTATTATTAATGTACCCAATTTTACTTGGATTTCACCAGTTTTTCCACTAAAGTCCTTTTTCTGTTCAAGGATCCAATTCAGGATCCCACATTGCACATAACTGTCATTCTCTGTAGTCTTCTCTGATATGTGACAGTTTCTCAGTCTTTGCTCTGTGGCCCTGTCAGTTTTTTGGAATATGGTCAGTTATTTTGTAGAATGTCCCTCAAATTGGGTTCATTTGATGTTTTTCTCATGGTTAGACTGAGGTTATGGGTGTTTGGAAAGACTATTACAGTGGTGGAGTGCCCTTCTCATCAAATCATTTTAACCAGTACATGGTAACCACAGGACATCACTAGTGATGCTAACCTTAATCACTTGGTTAAGGTGGTCAGTATTTGCCAGTTTCTCCACTTTAAAGTTACTCTTTTTCCCCTTCTATACTCTACTTTCTAGAAATGAGTCACTAAGTTCAGCTTGCACTCAAAAGGCGACCTGTGGGTGGGATATCTACAATACTTGGACTTTTTCTATAAGGATTTGTTTCATCACCCCATTTAGTCATATTTTTTTGTCGGTAATAAGTCATGTATATTTTATACTGTTGTAATCCAGTAACATGTTATTTATTTTGTTGCTCAAATTGTTCTTTATCCACTGGGAATTCTTTAAGGTGTCCCTTTTGCATGCCCTATCCTTTTATTTTTTGAGCACTCTCTGACTTTCTGATACTATAAGATGCTCCAGACTCATCTTGTATTTTCCCTGTCCCGACTTTAGAATAGGCCATTTCTCCAAGGGGCCCTGGCTGCTTTTAATGGATAATGGTATTTAGAAACGAAGATCTGACTTGTAGAAGAACTAGTTACTTGGGTGTTATTGTTTCTAGGCCCTGTTAGCAGACAGAGCTAGGTAGTACATGTCTAGTAATCCATGTATACATACATATCTGTCATTATTTCTGTACCTGTTTATGTATATGTCTATATGCATACATATTTATATATACAGATACATAAATATGAGTTCATATTGGTGTAACCTACTTTAATGCAGTATGACCTTTTCTTCTTGCTTATCTATAACTTTCTCCTCCAACATTGAGAAACCTGGCACCCACCAGCTACCATCCGTTTTGCTTACCTCAGTATACATGTAAAACAGTTTCAGAATTGAGAAATGAAATGAGAAAACAGATTTCCAACTATAGTATTTACGTGTAGTTGCTTTTGTTCTTACCCTTATAATTTCTAGTGAGACTACCATTTTCCAACGTACCTTAAAGGGTCAACTCCCTGCCTCCCCACCCCCATACTATTATGTCATACATTTATAATATAGTTAGATTCATTTGTCATAGTCTGCAGTCTGTCCTGGATTTCCTGACATCCTGGGTGATTTTTGCTTTCTAGAGTTTGCTTATGTTAGTGTTTACTTTTTATGATGTACGGTTCTGTGAGGTTTGACAAATGCACAGTCATTCGTTCACCACCCTAGTACTATATAGAAAGTCCCATCATCCTAAAATTTCCCTTTAAGTCCTCTTTTAGTCAGTTACACCCTCTCCCCCAAACCCTTGTGATTAGTGCTCTGTTTTCTCTTCCTATAATTTTGCCTTTTTTGGAGTGGCACATGAATGGAATCATACTATATGTAGCCTCTTGAGTCTGACTTCTTGCACTTAGCAAAATGCACTTAAGATTCATCCATCTTCTTGCATGAATATCCCATTGTATGGATGTACTGGTTTGTTTATTCCGCAGTTGAAGGGCATCTTTGTTGCTCCCAGTTTTTAGCAACTGTGAATAAAGCCGCAATAAACATTTGTGTATAGAGTTTTATATGGACATAGTTTTCAGCTTACTTGTTAAATACCCACTGATTGCTGGTATATGGTGAGTCTATGTTGAACTTTATAAGAAATGGCCAGTTGTCTTCCAATTGGCTATACCATTTTATGTTACACCAGAGAATGAGGATTCCTGTTGCTCCATATCCTTGCCTGCCTTTGGTATTGTCAGTGTTTTGGATTTTAGGTGTGCACATTTAGTATTGAATTTTAATTGCTCTGTTATTTTAGCTAAGCCTCTCTGCAGTTTTTTTTAGTGTTTGCTCTAAGGATTACAGTATGTATCTTTAACTTAATCATGGCCTACTGAGAGTTATAACTGTACTATTTCACATAAAATATAAGAACCTTGTAACACTGTAGTTCCACTTACCCTGTTGTTCTGTGTGCTACTGTTGTCATATATAAAACATAAATGGTGTAGATCCCACAATACAGTGTTCTAAAATTTACAGTTATTTAAAAAAAACTAAGAAAACAACAAAATGTATAGGTGTTAATATCTGACTCATATACTTACCATTTCTGGTGCTCTTTTTTCTTTTCCTCTAAACAACTTTTAATATTCCTTTAATGCAGGTTTATTGGCAACAAATTTTCTCAGTTTTTGTTGATATGAAAATGTCTTTATTTCACCTTTATTTTTTCAAAACTTTAATTTTGAAATAATTTTATTTTATTTTTTTGGATTTTATTTATTTATTTGACAGAGAGAGACACAGCGAAGAGGGAACACAAGCAGGGGGAATGGGAGAGGGAGAAGCAGGCTTCCCGCTGAGCAGGGAACCCAATGCGGGGCTTGATCCCAGGACTCTGGGATCGTGACCTGAGCTGAAGGCAGATGCTTAACCACTGAGCCACCCAGGCACCCCTAATTTTGAAATAATTTTAGACAAGAACTTGAAAAAATAGTACAGTGTGTTACAGCATACCCTTGACCCAGCTTCCCCCATTGATAATCTTATATAACCATAGTACATTACCAAAATAAGAAAATTGACATTGGCACAATTCTATTAAATTAGAGTCCTTTTTCTTACCTTCATTTCTGAAGGACAGTTTTACTGACATAGTGTTGGAGGAGGTCACCAAGAGGACATGACCAGGGGTGCCTGGGTGGCTCAGTCGGTTAAGCGGCTGCCTTCAGCTCTGGTCATAGTCCCAGGGTCCTGGGATCAAGCCCCATGTCAGGCTCCCTGCTCGGTGGAGAACCTGCTTCTCCCACTTCCTCTGCCTGCCGCTCTGCCTACTTGTGCTGTCTCTCTGTCAAATAAATAAATAAAATCTTTTAAAAAGAAAGAGGACATGACCACTGGTTGCACCACAAGCTGGACCCAGGCAGTCAGAGGCCTCTTACTGCCTCTCTTGTCCTTGGAATTGTGTCCTGCCCATTTTTCCCATACCAGCAGCTGTTTCAAGGATGCAGCCTTGAGAGAGTAAGGTGTTGAGACCACTTGGGCCGAATATATCCCTGAACCCAGTTAAGGCCTCTGTATAAGCTTCTAAGATTCTGGTGGGTGGATACCTAAGACAGGCTTCATATGTAAGTTTCCTTACTTATTGAACCTGCCCCCTATCAATCTGGAGTGGCCTGCCTCTTTCTTCTATCTCTCCTTGCCCTCCACATACCAGGGCCAACTTCAGACTTCACCTGGGGAGCTCATGAGGTTGTGAACCAACACATGGAACTCTGGATTGATAGTACCAGAGTTGCATGACAATTCTGCCAATGCTTTGAGGGTGTTCGCTCATTTTCTGGCCTCCATTGTTTCTAATTAGAAGTCAGTCCTCATGGGACACCTGAGTGGCTCTGTCGGTTAAGCTTTGGCTGAGGTCATGATCCCAGGGTCCCACATCAGGCTCCTTGTTCAGCCTGCTTGTGCACGTGCTCTCTCTCTCTCTCTGTCAAATAAATGAATAAAAATTCTTAAAAAAAAAAAAGTCAGTCTTCATTTGTTTCATTGTTACTCCCCCCACCGCCACACACACACATTATAGTGTGTTGTTTTTGTCTGGCAGATTTCCTTCTCCTGTTAGGTTTTCAACAGTTTGACTGTAATGTACCTCGGTGTGGTTTTCTTTGATTTGTCCTGCTTTGGGTTTGCTGTGCTCTTGGATCTATAAGTTCATGTTATTCACTTTTGGGAAGTATTTGGCTATTTTTTTTTTTAATTTATTTTTTTATTCTTATGTTAATCCCCATACATTACATCATTAGTTTTAGATGAAGTGTTCCATGATTCATTGTTTGTGCATAACACCCAGTGCTCCATGCAGAATGTGCCCTCCTCAATACCCACCACCAGGCTAACCCATCCTCCCACCCTCCTCCCCTCTAGAACCCTGTTTGTTTTTCAGAGTCCATCGTCCCTCATGGTTCGTCTACCCCTCCAATTTCCCCCCCTTCATTCTTCCCCTCCTGCTATCTTCTTCTTCTTTTTTTTTTTTCTTAACATATATTGCATTATTTGTCTCAGAGGTACAGATCTGAGATTCAACAGTCTTGCACAATTCACAGCGCTTACCAGAGCACATACCCTCCCCAGTGTCTATCACCCAGTCACCCCATCCCTCCCACCCCCCCCCACTCCAGCAACCCTCAGTTTGTTTCCTACAATTAAGAATTCCTCATATCAGTGAGATCACATGATACATGTCTTTCTCTGTTTGACTTATTTCACTCAGCATAACACCCTCCAGTTCCATCCATGTCGTTGCAAATGGCAAGATCTCATTCCTTTTGATGGCTGCATAATATTCCATTGTATATATATACCCCATCTTCTTTATCCATTCATCTGTCGATGGACATCTTGGCTCTTTCCACAGTTTGGCTATTGTGGACATTGCTGCTATAAACATCGGGGTGCACGTACCCTTTCGGATCCCTACTTTTGTATCTTTGGGGTAAATACCCAGTAGTGCAATTGCTGGATCATATGTTAGCTCTATTTTCAACTTTTTGAGGAACCTCCATACAGTTTTCCAGAGTGGCTGCACCAGCTTGCATTCCCACCAACAGTGTAGGAGGGTTCCCCTTTCTCCACATCCCCGCCAACATCTGTCGTTTCCTGACTTGTTAATTTGAGCCAGTCTGACTGGTGTGAGGTGGTATCTCATTGAGGTTTTGATTTGGATTTCCCTGATGCCGAGTGATATTGAGCACTTTTTCATGTGTCTGTTGGCCATTTGGATGTCTTCTTTGGAAAAATGTCTGTTCATGTCTTCTGCCTATTTCTTGATTGGATTCTTTGTTCTTTGGGTGCTGAGTTTGATGAGTTCTTTATAGATTTTGGATACTAGCCGTTTATCTGATATGTCATTTGCAAATATCTTCTCCCATTCTGTCGGTTGTCTTTTGGTTTTGTTGACTGTTTCCTTTGCTTTGCAAAAGCTTTTTATCTTGATGAAGTCCCAATAGTTCATTTTTGCCCTTGCTTCCCTTGCCTTTGGCGATGTTTCTAGGAAGAAGTTGCTTTGGCTGAGGTCAAAGAGGTTGCTGCCTGTGTTCTCCTTTAGGATTTTGATGGACTCCTGTCTCACATTGAGGTCTTTCAACCATTTGGAGTCTATTTTTGTGTGTGGTGTAAGGAAATGGTCCAGTTTCATTCTTCTGCATGTGGCTATCCAATTTTCCCAACACCATTTGTTGAAGAGACTGTCTTTGTTCCATTGGACATTCTTTCCTGCTTTGTCAAAGATGAGTTGACCATAGAGTTGAGGGTCCATTTCTGGGCTCTCTATTCTGTTCCATTGATCTATGTGTCTGTTTTTGTGCCAGTACCATGCTGTCTTGATGATGACAGCTTTGTAATAGAGCTGGAAGTCCGGAATTGTGATGCCGCCGGCTTTGCTTTTCTTTTTCAACATTCCTCTGGCTATGCGGGGTCTTTTCTGGTTCCATACAAATTTTAGGATTATTTGTTCCATTTCTTTGAAAAAAGTGGATGGTATTTTGATGGGGATTGCATTGAATGTGTAGATTGTTCTAGGTAGCATTGACATCTTCACAATATTTGTTCTTCCAATCCATGAGCATGGAACGTTTTTCCATTTCTTTGTGTCTTCCTCCATTTCTTTCATGAGTATTTTATAGTTTTCTGAGTAAAGATCCTTTGTCTCTTTGGTTAGATTTATTCCTAGGTATCTTATGGTTTTGGGTGCAATTGTAAATGGGATCGACTCCTTAATTTCTCTTTCTTCTGTCTTGTTGTTGGTGTATAGGAATGCCACTGACTTCTGTGCATTGATTTTATATCCTGCCACTTGACTGAATTCCTGTATGAGTTCTAGCATTTTTGGGGTGGAGTCTTTGGGGTTTTCCACATAAAGTATCATATCATCTGCAAAGAGTGAGAGTTTGACTTCTTCTTTGCCAATTTGGATGCCTTTGATTTCTTTTTGTTGTCTGATTGCTGTGGCTAGGACTTCCAATACTATGTTGAATAGCAGTGGTGATAGTGGACATCCCTGCCGCGTTCCTGACTTTAGGGGGAAAGCTCTCAGTTTTTCCCCATTGAGAATGATATTCGCTGTAGGTTTTTCATAGGTGGCTTTTATGATATTGAGGTATGTACCCTTGATCCCTATACTCTGAAGAGTTTTGATCAAGAAAGGATGCTGTACTTTGTCAAAAGCTTTTTCTGCATCTATTGAGAGGATCATATGATTCTTGTTCTTTCTTTTGTTAATGTATTGTATCACATTGATTGATTTGCGGACGTTGAACCAACCTTGCAGCCCAGGGATAAATCCCACTTGGTCGTGGTGAATAATCCTTTTAATGTACTGTTGGATCCTATTGGCTAGTATTTTGGTGAGAATTTTTGCATCCATGTTCATCAGGGATATTGGTCTGTAATTCTCCTTTTTGATGGGGTCTTTGTCTGGTTTTGGGATCAAGGTAATGCTGGCCTCATAAAATGAGTTTGGAAGTTTTCCTTCCATTTCTATTTTTTGAAACAGTTTCTGAAGAATAGGTATTAATTCTTCTTGAAATGTTTGGTAGAATTCCCCTGGGAAGCCATCTGGCCCTGGGCTTTTGTTTTTTGGGAGATTTTTGATGACTGCTTCAATTTCCTTAGTGGTTATAGGTCTGTTCAGGTTTTCTATTTCATCCTGGTTCAGTTTTGGTAGTTGATACATCTGTAGGAATGCCTCCATTTCTTCCAGGTTATCTAATTTGCTGGCATAGAGTTGCTCATAATATGTTCTTAAAATTGTTTGTATTTCTTTGGTGTTGGTTGTGATCTCTCCTCTTTCATTCATGATTTTGTTGATTTGGGTCATTTCTCTTCTCTTTTTGATAAGTCTGGCCAGGGGTTTATCAATCTTGTTAATTCTTTCAAAGAAGCAGCTCCTAGTTTCGTTGATCTGTTCTACTGTTCTTTTAGTTTCTATTTCATTGATTTCTGCTCTGATCTTTATGATTTCTCTTCTCCTGCTGGGTTTAGGCTTTATTTGCTGTTCTTTCTCCAGCTCCTTTAGGTGTAGGCTTAGGTTGTGTACTTGAGACCTTTCTTGTTTCTTGAGAAAGGCTTGTATTGCTATATACTTTCCTCTTAGGACTGCCTTTGCTGCATCCCAAAGATTTTGAATAGTTGTGTTTTCATTTTCATTGGTTTCCATGTATTTTTTTAATTCTTCTTTAATTTCCTGGTTGACCCATTCATTCTTCAGTAGGATGCTCTTTAGCCTCCATGTATTTGAGTTCTTTCCGACTTTCCTCTTGTGATTCAGTTCTAGTTTCAAAGCATTGTGATCTGAAAATAGGCAGGGAATGATCCCAATCTTTTGGTACCGGTTGAGACCTGATTTATGACCTAGGATGTGATCTATTCTGGAGAATGTTCCATGGGCACTAGAGAAGAATGTGTATTCCGTTGCTTTGGGGTGGAATGTTCTGAATATGTCTGCGAAGTCCATTTGGTCCAGTGTGTCATTTAAAGTCTTTATTTCCTTGTTGATCTTTTGCTTAGACGATCTGTCCATTTCAGTGAGGGGGGTGTTAAAGTCCCCCACTATTATTGTATTGTTGTCGATGTGTTTCTTTGCTTTTGTTATTAATTGGCTTATATAATTGGCTGCTCCCATGTTAGGGGCATAGATATTTACAATTGTTAGATCTTCTTGTTGGATAGATCCTTTAAGTAGGATATAATGTCCTTCCTCATCTCTTATTACAGTCTTTGGTTTAAAATCTAATTTGTCTGCTATAAGGATTGCCACCCCAGCTTTCTTTTGGTGTCCATTAGCATGGTAAATGGTTTTCCACCCCCTCACTTTCAATCTGGGGGTGTCTTTGGTTCTAAAATGAGTCTCTTGCAGACAGCATATCGATGGGTCTTGTTTTTTAATCCAGTCTGATAGCCTGTGTCTTTTGATTGGGGCATTGAGCCCATTTACATTCAGGGTAACTATTGAAAGATGTGAATTTAGTGCCATTGTATTGCCTGTAAGGTGACTGTTACCGTATATTGTCTGTGTTCCTTTCTGGTCTATGTTGCTTTTGGGCTCTCTCTTTGCTTAGAGGACCCCTTTCAAGATTTCCTGTAGGGCTGGTTTTGTGTTTGCAAATTCCTTTAGTTTTTGTTTGTCCTGGAAGCTTTTTATCTCTCCTTCAATTTTCAATGACAGCCTAGCTGGATAGAGTATTCTTGGCTGCATATTTTTCTCATTTAGTGCTCTGAATATATCCTGCCAGTCCTTTCTGGCCTGCCAGGTCTCTGTGGATAGGTCTGTTGCCAATCTAATGTTTCTACCCTTGTAGGTTACATATCTCTTCTCCCGAGCTGCTTTCAGGATTTTCTCTTTGTCTGTGAGACTCATAAGTTTTACTATTAGATGTCGGGGTGTTGACCTATTTTTATTGATTTTGAGAGGGGTTCTCTGTGCTTCCTGGATTTTGATGCCTGTTTCCTTCCCCAAATTAGGGAAGTTCTCTGCTATAATTTGCTCCATTATACCTTCTGCCCCTCTCTCTCTTTCTTCTTCTTCTGGGATCCCAATTATTCTAATGTTGTTTCGTCTTATGGTATCGCTTATCTCTCGAATTCTGCCCTCGTGATCCAGTAGTTGTTTATCTCTCTTTTTCTCAGCTTCTTTATTTTCCATCATTTCATCTTCTATATTACTGATTCTCTCTTCTGCCTCATTTATTCTAGCAGTTAGCGCCCCCATTTTTGATTGCACCTCATTAATAGCCTTTTTGATTTCTACTTGGTTGGATTTTAGTTCTTTTACTTCTCCAGAAAGGGTTTCTCTAATAACTCCCATATTTTTTTCAAGCCCAGCTAGTATCTTTAAAGTGATGATTCTGAACTCTAGATCTGACATTGTACTAATGTCCGTATTGAGTAGGTCCCTGGCAGTCGGTACTACCTCTTGTTCTTTTTGTTGAGGTGATTTTTTCCGTCTTGTCATTTTGTGCAGAGGAGAATAGATTAATGAGAGAACAAAATGCTAGCAGAGTAACAACATCCCCAGAAAATATACTCTAAACAAATCAGAAAAGACCTGAAGCAGTGGAAAAAGAAATGAAAAGAGAGAAAAAAGAAAAAGAAAAAAAAGAAAAAGATAAAGATAAAGATAAAAACAAACAAAACAAAACAACAACAACAACAAAAAAATCAGAATGTGATCAAATATGATCAGGCTGGTATATAGATCAGTGCCACACACTAGATTTTGGGTGTATTTTGGTCTTTTAGAAGAAAGTGCCTCCCAAAATTTTAAAGAAAGAAAAACTTATATATGTACAAAAATAAGGGTTGATATGATGAAGGGATGGAATATGACTGTAAAGATGGAAATTATAAAAAATTTTATAAAAGGAATTGATAAGAAGTTGTTTGAAAAAAGAAAAAAAGAGGATTTAAAAAAAGAAAATAGAAAAAAAAAGGGAGAGAATGTGATCAGGCAGGGGAGTAGAAAAAACCATATACTAGAGATTTAGGGTATATTTTAAATGTTTTATTTATTTATTCATGAGAGTCAGAGAGAGAGAGAGAGAGGCAGAGGCAGAGGGAGAAGCAGGCTCCCCACCTAGCAGGGAGCCCGATGCGGGACTCGATCCCGGGACTCCAGGATCATGACCTGAGCCGAAGGCAGACGCTTAACCATCTGAGCCACCCAGGCGCCCATGAGATTTAGGGTATATTTTAATCTGTTAGAAGAAACTATCTCAAAATTTTAAAGAGAACAACTTATATATATATGCCAAAAATACGGTTAACTACCATGAAGGGATAGAATATGACTCTAAAAATGAAAAATAAAAATGTTTTTTAAAAAAAGGGATTGATAAGATGTTGGTTGAAAAAGGGAAAAAGAAAAATTCAAAAAAAGAAAAAAAGACAGTTAAAAAAAATTAACTTTGAAAGACTAAAGAATCATGGTAACAAAGCCATGAATTCTATGTGCAGTATTCCCCTAGCGCTGGAGTTCTGCTGTTCTCATTGATCGGTAAACTTGGTCTTGGCTGGCTGTTCTCGCTGATCTTCTGGGGGAGGGGCCTGTTGCCGTGGTTTCCAAATGTCTCTGCCGGAGGCGGAATTGCCCCGCCCTTGCCCCCTCCCGGCTAAGTAATCTGCTCGGGTTTGCTCTCCGGAGCTTTTGTTCCCTGCGAGCTTTCCGTACAGCTTTGGAGGCGGAGAGTGAAAATGGCGGCCTCCCAATCTCCGCCCCGGAGGAGCCGAGAACTCGGGGCCCGCTTCTCAGTGAGCGCCCAGAGAAAAGCCGTCAGTCACTCCCGTCTCCCCGGTCTCCGGCCGCACTCCGTGCTCACCCGGCCTGTGACCGCGCGTTTCTATCTCTGGCACCCGACCCCGGGTGGAGTCTCCAAACCCAGCAGATCCCTGCGGTGCACTCCCGCGCGGCTCCTCCCGGGGAGGAAGGTGAGTCTCCCCGGATCTGCCGCTTGTTGGGTCCCTGCTGGAGGAGCAGTGGCCCGACTGTGCCGCGGATCACGGTTTATGGCAACCCCGAGCTGAGAGCCCGCGCCTGGGCTCCGCCTCTGCAGCCGGCCTCCCTGCTCCGATACCTGGGAGCTCTGCCACACTCAGGCACCCCCGGTCTTTCTGTGACCCGTGGATCCTGAGACCACACTGTCCCGGAGGGTTCCACCCCCCGCTTAGCCACCAGAGTGACGTCCCTCGGCGGAGCAGACTTTTAAAAGTTCCGATTTTGTGCTCCGCGGCTCTATCACTTGCCAGAAGCGGCCGCCGGAGGCCCCTCCCCTGCCGTCTCTCCTCCCGAATATTGCCTCGGATTCACTTCTCCGCACGTCCTACCTTCCAGAAAGTGGTCGCTTTTCTGATGAGAGAGTTGTTGCTCTTCTTTTCTTCGGTCTCCTATTGAGTTTGTAGGTGTTCAGAATGGTTTGATCCCTATCCAGCTGAATTCCTGAGAGGAGACGGAATCCAGGTCTCCTACTCCTCCGCCATCTTGCCCCGCCTGGCTATTTTTGTTAATTATTTCTTCTGAATTCCTCTTTCTTCTCCAGTTACACTGATTTTCACCACTTGATATCATTCTACAGAGCTCTGAATTTCTGTTCATTTTTCTATCACCATTTTTCTCTCTTTAAGATCAGATAGTTTTTGTTGATCTTTTTTCAAGTTCATTGATTTTCTGCATCTCCAATCTATTAAGTCCATGCAATGGATTTTTTTAACTGATTTTTTTCAACTCTAGAATTTCCATTTGATAGTTTGTATTTCTTTGCTGAGATTTTCCATCTGTTCATTCATTATGAGACATTTCCCTCTTCCTTGAGAATATTTATAATTAGTGCTTTGAAGTCCTGTGTGCTAATTGCAACATTTGGGTCACCTCAGGATTGGTTTCTATTAATAGCTTTTTCTTGAGTTTGATCACATTTTATTATTCTATACATTTCTGGTCATTTTTTAACATGCTGGACATGAAATGGTACATGATAGGGACATTGAATTCTGTTATATTTTTCTGAAGTATGTTGATTTTTATTCTAGCGGACAGTTAACGTGGGTGTATTTGAACTCCAGGCACTGTCTCCTTCACAGTGGGCAGCCGCTACACTTTCTGCCCAGTTTTTCAGTTTCTAGCTGCTGCTTTTTCATCTGGCCCAATGTGGTTTTCCTTGCACAAGCACCGTTTAGCAGTTGGCCAAGGATTTGGGTGCAGTTTGTGTGTAGATTCTGGGGTTCCTGTGTTTTGTAGCTCCCCCCCTTTCAGAGCTTCCTCCCTGATTCTCCAGCTGCTCTCCCCTCTTTGCATGGACATCTCCAGCCAGTAAGCCTGTGGCTTTTTGCCTCCTTGATCTGTGCACATGGGAAAGTGCCCTCTGGCAGAAAGCAGAAATCTCTTTTCGCACATAGATTCCCATCCAGATCCTGCCTGCCTTTTTGGTCACTTTCCCAGGCCTTCAGATAATTTCAAATACTTGCAATTTGATATTTTGTCCAGATTTTATAATGCTATCCAAGCGTAGATTAGTCCACTCAAGTTCCTCTGCTGTGACTGAAATCCATTGCCTCACCTCTTATGGGCCTGAGGCATTGTTCTTCTGTTTCCCTCAAACTGCCATTGGAATCCAGGACTCTAGTTCCTGGTATTGGCAGGTATCCAAAGGGTGGCTGTGGTTTCAGGCTTGCTTACTACTTCTTGGTTTGCAGCTTGCCAGATACAGGCCCTTTGGTAGTGGGAATATCTTTCAGAATGCTAATTTGTAGTCAGAAGTAGATCTTATAGCCACATCCTAAAGATTTTCCCTGCTACATTGAGTCAACGCCCCCCCCCCCCTTTTTTTCTATTTAAAAAAAAATATTTCTGGAGCCAAACTCAGAACTTTCCCTGACCTGGTATTTTCCTGGCATCTGATCTGTCTCCAGCTCTTCCAGTAGTGTTCTTCCACTTCGTATTTTTTCCCTAGATCTTGCCTTTTAGTTCTCTTTCTCATCTTTGCTTTCTTTCTGATTATTCATTCTTTTGTTACCTTTTCTAGTTTTGTCTGGTTTTGACCCATGGCAAGTAAACATTTCTGGAACAGATCTGTAGTTGGAAAAACCCATAAGGTCCACTAATCTAATCCCATTATTATTTAAAAGACAAACTGAGGCTCAGATAAATTGAACGACTTCCCTGGAGTTATTTAGCTCACCTGAGAAAGCTGGAATTAGAATCCTGGGCTCTAGATTCTCTAGTCCAAGACTTTTCCATTGTAGTGCTCTTGCAGTTTGTTTTTTTGATCCTGTAGGGTTTGGTTTGTTTTCCTTATGTCCTTCATCTGTATGATCATATTAGTGTTGGTTCTCTTAAGTATTTATTCCCCAGGGCAAAAAACAGTGGTTTCCTTGGTGTTCTAGAATATCCTGCATGCTTCTAAGGTTAGAGATGGAGCCATTTGTAATAAGCTTCCCTTCTTCCTAAAACATTCCGTTACTTACCCTACTCATCCCTTACAGAAGGCTTGAGGAAAGAGGGAAGCCTGTTACCTCAGTCAGTTTAGTAACACTTAGCAGAGATGTGATTGCTTTAAGCAGCTATGTACTAGGTGCCAAGTTCTCACAATTAGTGAGAGACAGTCCCTGAGCTTAGGAACTCACTTTCTATCTAGAGGAGAAAGACAAGTAAGTAATTTCAATGGTATTTGCTAAGTATTATTATAGAGGATTTTCAAGGTGCTTTGGGAGCACAAAGGAAGAGTAAATTCAGCCTTGGGAGAGTGTGGTCAGGGAAGGCTTCCTGGAACATACATGAGCTTAGTTTTAAGGGATGTCAGTCACCAGCCAACAGAAGGAAAGGGGGGAGGTTTAAGGAAGAGGATCCTATATGTGTGAAGTCATAAGGATATGGAACATCATAGTGTTATGGAGGGGCTGTCATAAGCAGTTTGCTGTTGTTGGATAGCATGAAGTGTAGTGTATGAGTTGGATTGGAAAGGTAAGCAGGGACTTGGTCACAGTAGGCTTTGGAAGCTTTTCTGAAGAGTGTGGTCTTCACTGTAAAGGCAGAGGAGAGCCACTGAAGGATTAACAGCAGCTCTGCATTTTAGATAGACGTATCATTATGGCAGTAATATGAAGCATGTGAAAGGCACAGGTCTGGAAGTGGAGAGACAAGGTACAAGGCTGTTGCAGTAGGTCAGGGTAAAGGAGATGGAGGTCTGAACTGTGGCGGTCGAGTGCAATGGAGAGAAGAGGAGGTGGGCAAGTGTTCAGGGGAGAAGGTGGCAGGACCTGGCAACTGACTTAGGGAAAGGGAGAAATCACTGGATTTGGCAATAAGGAAGGTCACTGGTGACCTGAAAGAGAGCTAACTCTGGGGCATGGTCAGATAAAAGCCAGGGTTTAATGTGTTAAGGAGTGAATGAAAAGTGAGGAAGTGTGGACAGTGAATACAGGCTCTTTCAAAAAGTTTACGTAAGAAGACAGAATTCATAGTATTGAAGGTAGTTGAGGTCCACTCTTGAAACTCTCATGACACTCTACTCCTGGTTCTTTTCTCTTCTTGTTGGCCACCTTTATGAGCTGTCTTCCTCTTTGTACCCCTTTAATGTTGCTAGGGGCTCCATCTCTAACCTTAGCTGTTCTTACTCCATGTGCTCTTTCTGGCTGAATCTTATTTAGTCACACCTTCAATTACCACCTGTATGTATGTGATCCCCAACTCGGTGTTTGCAGTTCAGTCTGGTGTATATAGCTGTGCATTGGATTTCTCTTTTGCTGTGTATCCGAGGCACCTTAAATGCGAAGTTTTCAAAACTGAGCTCATCAGCCTCAGCTCCCCTAACCTGCTCTTCCTCTTATGTTCTGTCCTGCTTAGTGCAGCCTCATTCATCTGGTCATTAAAATTATTAACCTGCAAGTTAAACTTACCTCCTCCTCCTTTGCTCTTACATAGCTAATCTGTCACTAAGTCTCCTTTATCATTGCTTTCATCATCTGTTGCCTATACCCTCTAGTAACTTTCCTGCCTCCAGTCTCCTCCAGAGTGATCTCTTTGAAATACGGTTTCTGCTCCTGTTTTAAATCTATCCCTACTGGATGAAATCTGAGCTTTTTAAGTCTGTCTCGTGCTATTCCCTTCGTCATACCAGTAGGCTCTAGCTATACCAGTTTGCCTCTGGTTCCCTCCATGTAGCAAGCTGTTTCTTATTTTTGCACCTTTGTTCTTGTTAGCCATGGTGTGCTCTGTCCTAAAATGCTTCCTGACCCTTCTGGCCTTCCCTGCCTCCAACCCTGTGGTTAGCTCTATCTTTTCAGACTTAGCTTAGGGGCTACCTCCACAAAGCCTTTCCTGACCATTCCTGTTCATCCCTTTCCCAAGTTGAGTAAGATCCCCATTCTGTTTCTAAGATACCCAGTGCATATCTCCACCACAGTTTGTCGCTTTTTATTTTAATTATTGGTATAAATGTCAGTCTCCTCCACTAGTTGGAGTTCATCAGAACAGATGCTGTGTCATACTCATTTTCATGAAACAGTGCCTATTATATACAAGCACATCTCAGAGATAATTGGGGGTCTGGTTTCAGACCACCATAATTAAGTGAATATGGCAGATGAATTTTTTGGTTTCCCAATGTGTATAAAAGTTATATGTATACTGTACCATAGTTTACTAAGTGTGCAATAGCATTATATCTAAAAAAAAAAAAACAAACCCAATGTATCCACTTAATTAAAAATACTTAATTGCTAAAAAATGATAACCATCATTTGAGCTTTCATGAGTCATATTCTTTTTGCTGATGGAGGGTCCTGCCTTGATGTGGTTCGCTGAGTAGGGTGGAGGTTGCTGAAGCCTGGGGTGGCTGTGGCAAGTTCTTAAAATAAGACAGCAGTGAGGTTTGCTACATCATATGACTCTTCCTTTCATGAATTATTTCTTTGTAGCATGCAATGCTGTTTGATGGCATTTTACCCACAGTAGAACTTTCAGAATTGGAATCCATCCTGCCCTATCTCGCCACAGCTTTATTAGCTACATTTATGTAACATTCTAAATTCTTTGTTGTCACTTCAGTGCTCTTCATAGTGTCTTCACCAGGAGTAGATTCCATTTCAAGAAACTACTTTCTTGGGGCACCTGGGTGGCTCAGATGCTTAAGCGTCTGCCTTTGGCTCGGGTCATGATTCCAGGGTTCTGGGATCGAGCCCCACATCGGGCTCCTGGCTCAGCGGGGAGCCTGCTTCTCCCTCTCCCTCTGCCTCTCCCCCTGCTTATGCTCTCTCTCTCTCTGTATCTCTGTGTCTCAAATGAATAAATAAAATCTTAAAAAACAAAACAAAACTACTTTCTTTGCTCATCTGTAAGAAGCAACTCCTTGTCCATTCATGTTTTATCATGAGATTGCAGCAGTGCAGTCCCATTTTCAGGCTCCACTTTTGATTCTAGTTCTCTTGCTGGTTCCACCACATCTGCAGGTACTTTCTCCACTAAAGTCTTAAACCCCTCAAAGTCTACATGAGGGTTACAATCAGATTCTTCCCAACTCCTGTTAATGTTGGTATATTGACCTCTTCCTGTGAATCACAAATGTTCTTAATGGCATCGAGAATGGTGAATCCTTTCAATTTGCTTTGCCCCCATCCCTCAGAGGAATCACTGTCTATGGCAGCAATAACCTTACAAAATAATAAGACTTGAAAGTCAAAATGACTCCTTGATCCATGGGCTGCAGAATGGATATTGTGCTAGCAGGCACAAAAACAACATTCTTCTCATTGTCCATCTCCATCAGAGCTCTTGGGTGACCAGGTGCATTGTCAGTGAGAGGTAATATTTTGAAAGGAATCTTTTTTAATGAGCAGTAGGTCTGAATAGTGGGCTTAAAATATTTGGGAAACCATGTTGTAAACAGCTGTGCTGTCATCCAGGCTTTGTTTTTTTATTTACAGAGCTCAGACAGAGTAGATTTAGCATGGTTCTTAAGAGCCCCAGGATTTTTGGAGTAGTAAATGAGCAGTGGCTTCAACTTAAAGTCACCAGCTGCATTAACTCTTTAGCAAGAATCTGCCTGTCCTTTGAAGCTTTGAAGCCAGGCATTGACTTCCCCTCTCTCGCTATGAAAGTCCTAGAGGCATCTTCTTCCAGTAGAACACTGTTTCATCTACATTGAAAATTTGTTTAGTGGAGCCACCTTCACTGACTGTCTTAGTGGAGAACTTGCTGCAGCTTCTACGTGAGCACCTGCTGCTTTTCCTTCCGCTTCTATGTTACAGAGACAGCTTCTTTCCTTAAACCTCATGAACCAACCGCTCCAGCTTCAAACTTTTCTTCTGCAGCTTCCCCACCTCTCTCAGCGTTCACAAATTTGAAAAGCGTTAGGGCCTTGCTCTGGATTAGGCTTTGGCTTAAAGGAATGTTAGAGCTGCTTTGATCTTCTATCCAGACCACTAAAACTTTCTCCATTATCAGCAGTAAGGCTGTTTTGCTTCCTTATCATTTGTATGTTCCTTGGAGTAGCACTTTTAATTTTCTTCAGTAACTTTTCGTTTGCATTTACAGCCTGACTAACTGGCGTGAGAGGTAGAGCTTTCGGCCTGTCTTGGCTTTTGACATGCTTTCCTCACTAAGCTTAATCATTTTTCTAGCTTTTGATTTAAAGTGAGATGTATGACTCTTCCTTTTACTTGAACACTTAGAGGCCACTGTAGGGTCATTAATTGGCCTAATTTCAGTATTGCTGTGTCTCAGGGACTAGGGATGCTAGAGGAGGGGGAGAGAGATGGGGAAGTGGCCGGTCAGTGGAGCAGTCAGAACACATAACGTTTTGTCGACTAAGTTTGCCATTTTATAGGGGCACAATTGGTGGCACCCCAAACAATTTACAGTAGTTACATCAAAGATCACTGATTGAAGATCACCATAGCAAATAATGAGACAGTTTGAAATACTGCAAGAGTTACCAAAATGTGACACAGGTACCAAGTGAGCAAATGCTGTTGGAAAAATGGCGCCGATAGACTTGGCTTTGATGCGGGGTTGCCACAAACCTTCAGTTTGTAAAAAACTCATTCTGTGAAGTACGCAATAAAGTGAAGTGCAGTTAAGCGAGATATGCCTGTAATGAGAATTCACTAAATGCTTGTGTAATGAATGGATAAATTATAAGATGTAGACATCAGCTGAAAGTGAGTTGGGCCTGTAGAGTGGTAAATGTTTGAAACAGTTGTCAAAAGAGTGGTGAAGGGTCTGAACAGGAACTAATAAAAGGATGAATTATGTATTTTCGCTTTTTGATTCTATTGCGTATGCCTTAAATATTTTCACATGATTGCCTTACTTTCCTCCTTATTCATTAGGTTGTGAACTCTTCTCTTTTTTCAAAAATAAATGTCCAGTTCAGGATTCTGGCTGATCGGTGTCTCTTGATTGCAGATCCAATGGATTTGAACAGAAGCGCTTTGCCAGGCTTGCCAGCAAGAAGGCGGTGGAGGAACTTGCCTACAAGTGGAGTGTTGAGGATATGTAACTTTTCTGAGGCTGTGGGGTGGCTGTGGGTTGTGGTAGTGGGCATAGGGCAGCCAGACATCCAGCTGTAACAGTTGTCTATGCTAATAATCAGGGTCCACACAGACGAGCAACTTGAATGCCAGTTTTGACTACGGAAGAATATTTTGAGACCTGATGTTTGGATTGAGGCACCTGGACTTCTTAGGTGTGCCAAAACTGGCTATTGCTGGCCTTCAGAGGAGGCATTGATTTTTCATTGTCCCAGGGTTTGTTCTTGGTTAGGGTTTTTCTTTTTTAATAAACATGCATTTATTTTTTCAAAATCATGTTCTTAACTGGGTATTCTGTTTTGGGGAAGAATACAAGCTAATGATGAACCCTCATGGATCTTGGAGGGTGGTGGTTGGATTTTTCATTAATCTAGAAAGCAGTGTGAGTAAAAACTTCAGCGATGGGTCCTTCCTCTTAGAAAATATGAATTAGTGCTAAACTAAACTTAGGAATAGACATAGCTATTTGAGACATGGTGTATGATAAAGGTAGTGTCACAAATTAGCGAGGAAGAAATAGGTAATGGTGCTTAGAAAATTAGCTTATGTATGGATAAAAATAAAGTTGGATCCCTACCTCAAACCATATAAAACAAAGACATTCCAAAGCGATTAAAGATCTAAATGAAAGGCAAAATGTTAAAGCCAGTAGGAAAAATTAGAGAATGTCATTGTGACCTTGGGGTGAGGATAGATTTGTTAAGTAAGATCCCCAAGGCACAATCCATAAGATTTGATACCTTCGACTACTTCATAATTAAAGATTTCTGGTTAACAAAGCATCTCATAGTCAAAGCTAAAGATGTGTATAGATTAGGAGAAAATATTTGCAAAGTTTAAAACTGACAAGGGATTGCATACATAAAAGACTAATATAGAAGGAACTACTGTAAATCAGAAAGAAAAACAAAACACAAAATAAGGGGAGCCTGGGTGGCTCAGTCAGTTAAGCATCTGCCTTCAGCTCAGGTCATGATCTTAGGGTCCTGGGATCGAGCCTGCATCGGGCTCTCTGCTCAGCGAGGAGTCTGCTTTTCCCTCTCCTTCTCCCTCTGTGCTCGCTCGCTCTCTCTCAGATAAATAAAATCTTTAAAAAAAACACAAAATAAAAATGGACAAAGAATATAAATAGGTAAAATCTAAAGGGAAAACCAGAATGACTAATAAGTATATTACCTCATAGGTAATTAGAGAAACACAAAATAAAATGTTAACATGTTTCTACTTTATATCTATTGGTTTGGCAAAAGTAAGAGACTGAGCTGTCATGGGGGATGAGAACTTACGGGGAGTTTCAACTGGTGCATCCATTCCGGAGAACAAATGGGCAACACTTAATTGGAATTAAGTAATATCCTGGATGCAGTATTACGTATAAGAGTGTGGCTCTGGAGCTATGCTGCCTGAGTTTGAATCCCAGCTATGTCTTTTACTAACTGTGTGATCTTGGTAAGCTACTTAACTTCTTTGTGCCTTAGTTTCTTCATCTGAGAAATGAAGATAATCGTACCTACCTCATCATAGGTTTATTGTGAGCTTAGAACAGTGCTTGCACATAGTATGTGTCACAAAATTGTTGGCTGTTACTATTTTTGTCTTCCTATTCATCAAGTATTGATAGCCAGCTTCCAGGATGGCCCCTGATGATTCCTGACTCCTGGTATGCAAGTCCTGTATAGTCTGCTCCCATAATGAATAGGGCTGTCCTGTGTAACCAATAGGATGTACTGGAAGCGTGTGACTTCTGAGGCTAGGTCATGAAAGACACTGAATCTGTCTTGTACTTTCTTGGATCCCTTGCTCTGGAAGAAGCTGGCTGCCATGTCATGAGAACACTCAAGCAGCCATCTGGAGAGGTCTGTGTGGAAAGGAACTAAGGCCTCTCACCAGTAGACGGCACTGAGTTACCAATCAGTGTGAGTGACCCACCTTGGAAGTGGATATTCTCCCTCCATTCAAACCTTTAGATGAATGTGGCCCCAGTTGACATATGACCACAACCTCATGAGAGATCCTGAGCCAGAATCACTTAGCTCTAAATTCTTGACCCAAAGAAAGAGTGAGATAATAGTGTTCATTTTTAAAAAAAGATTTTGTTTATTTTTTGAGAGTGAGAGAGCACAAACAGGGAGTGGCAGGCAGAGGGAGAGGGAGAAGCAGGCTCCCCACTGAGCAGGGAGCCTGATGTGGGTCTTGATCCCAGGACCCCAGGATCATGACCTGAGCCAAAGGCAGATGCTTAACTGACTGAGCCACCTAGGCGCCCCTAGGTGTTCATTTTTTAAAAAGCTTTATTGAGATATAACTCACACACCACAGTTTACTCATTTCCCATGAAGTATATAGTTCAGTGGTTTTTAGATATCACAGGGTTGTGCACCTATCACCATAATTAATTTTAAAACATTTGGATCACTCTGTGAATATAAGAACTTTGTATCCATTAGCATCCATCACTCCCTACTTGTCCCCATCTCCCCCGTCCCCTGGCAACTACTGATCTAATCTCTGTCTCTAGATTTGCCTATTAGAGACATTGCATGTAGTATGTGAATGGGGCTGTCATACAGTATGTGGCCTTTTGTGTCTCTTTTCACTGAGCATAATGTTTTTGAGTTTCATCTGTGTTGTAGTACATATCAAGTCCTTCATTCCTCCATTTGGTTGAATAATATTCCCTTGTATGGATAGCATACATTTTATTCATTTATTAGTTGATGGACATTTGAGTTGTTTCTACTTTCGGCCTGTTGTGAATGATGCTGCCGTGAACATTTATGTACAAGTCTTTGTTTGGGCATACGTTTTCATTTCTCTTGGAATCGAATTGCTAGGTCATAAGGTAACCCCATGTTTAACTTTTTGAGGAACTGCCAAACTTCCAAAGCAGCATATGAAAGTTCCAGTTTCTCCACACCTTTGCCAACACCTATTACTCTCTGACTTAATGACAGCCGTCCTTGTGGGTGTGAAGTGGTCACACTTTCCTAATGCCTCATGTTTAACATTTTTATATATCTTCTTTGGAGAAATGTTTATTCAAATCCTTTGCCCATTTTTCAGTTGGATTGTCATACATACATGTGCACATACACACATACACACACAGACACACTCTTATGTAGAGTTCTTTATATATTCTGGTTACAAGTCTCTTCAGATACGTGATTTACCAACAATTTCTCTCATTCTGTGGGTGTTATTGTTTTAAGCTGCTGAGTTTTGAGGTAATTTGTTATACAGCAGTAGGTAACTAATGCATTAAGTATGTATATACTCTACATCAAAGCAGTTCCATTCCTGGCTGTAGCCTTCAGAGAAACTTGCACAGATCCACAAGGAGTTACATGAAAGGATGTTTATGTATAGTTTGGGTAGCAAGAAGCTGGAAACAACTTAGGTGTCTGTCCCTAAGGGAATTGATAAATAAAATGTGGCATATGCATATGATAGAATATTATAAAAGCAGTCAGATGCAGGCTGTTAGGAACTGCTGTGACATGATAGACTCCAGGTGAGGAAAATAAAGAAGAATTCAATTTACAGCAAAAACCAGCTAAGTAAATTAAACACCCTAAGCAACATTTTTTTAAGGGTCTATGGAATTGGGTCTATGGGAGGGGGCAGAATGGGACTGGAAGGGGGAATGATGGAGGGAAGGGAAAACAAGAGAGGCCTCGCGTGGATGAATGTGGCGGGTGGTCATCTCAGTTCCGTGCACCTGAGGCCCCGAACACAGATCCAGAAGCAAGGTCTTGCTCTAATGGAATTGACATTTTGCACTGTGTTAGGCTAAACTGTCATGACAGCCACCAAATGGACTAACATCACAATAGAGGTTTTTTTTTTCTCCTTCTTCACTCATGTAAGGTCCAGGGTAGTTTCAGATTGGGGTAGTGGCAGGGGCAGTCTTTTAGGGACCAGGCTGATGCCAACGCTAACGCAGCCTCCAAGGTTGCTTTGGGTGGTGTCATTTTAGTGAGTTGAGCAGAGCTTGGGAGATTGCTTAGCAGATATAACAGGCCAGCTCTAGAAGTGGTGCAAACTTCCAGTCACACTCTGTTGGCTAGAACTTAGTTGCATGGTCCCCCTAATTCAAGAGAGCCTCAGAAATGTAGTGCACACCCAGGAAGAAGGGAAAAATGGTTGTTTATGGACAGCTCTGGTCTCTGCTGCAGTGTGTACTTCTCAGACCCCTAACTGTCCATCCTCCAGCCATCTGAGACATATGTGGATTTTGAAGCAATTTTGAAATCTGGAAATTCCCAAAGGGACTCTGTTCTCTAACTGGAGAGTCTCAGCTGGAGTCACTGCTAAGTTGGAGATGTCTCTTCCTTCACTCTAGCTAGTAGCTGTCAGAGAAGTGCTTAGGCAGAGAGATGAAGGGTAAGCTGGAATTGCGCCTAGAATCAGCATTTGTGAGTTGGAGGTATGTCAGAGAGGAGACAAGCCCAGAAAACAAACTCGAAGGTTCTACAGTTAGCATGAAACAGAGCTGGGACTAGAACCTAGTGTCCTACTGCCTTTCTGGTCCTTTGGCTCCTTGCTGTAAACATTATGTAAAAAGGCCCAAGGTTAGAACATTAGTGGCGAAACTGGTGAAGTCCAAATAAAGTCTTGAGTTTAGTTCCTAGAAATACGCCATTGTTAATCTCTTAATTTTGGCAAACGTACCATAGTTATGTAAGCAGTTTGTTAACAGTCAAGAACTTTGGGTAAAGAGTAACAAAACTCTCTGTATCTTTACAACTTGTACGTTTAAATTTTTTTTCCAAAATAACAAGCTTATTTTACAAAAAGGCCCCAGTGAATATAGGCTCTGGGCCCTGGACCTACTCTTAAGTTACTACTACTTTGGAGTTTATACTTTGCAAGCTGTTTTGTAAGCCATCCCCTTTCCTTAGCCAGAAGTGGCAGTGAATACATTCAACTCCTAGCCCTTTGTCACAACTCTTGTACACAGCTGGGTTTTATTTCCATATGAGTTCAGGTTTTAACTTCATTTTAGTTGGGCCCCACACTTTCTTAGGAACAACTTAATTTAGGAGGCTATTTATGGACTGAATGGCAACCCCCCCACATTCCCATGTTGAAATCCTAGCCCCAAGGTGATGGTAAGCTGAGGTAGGAACTTTGGGAGGCGATTAGGTCCTGAGGGTGGAGCCTCATGAATGAGATTAATGACCTTGTAAAAGAGACCCCAGAGAGCTCCCTTGCTCTTTCTACCATGTGAGGACACAGAGAGAAGCTGGTCTCTGAATCAGGGAGCCAGCCCTTGCCAGACACCAAATCAAGCTGCTAGTGTCTTGATCTTGGCCCCTCCACCCAGCCTCCAGACCTGTGAGAAATAAATATATGTTGTTTAAGCCCTCCCAGTCTATGGTATTTTTGGTATAGCAACCGGAAGTACAGCAGCCTAATTAAGACAGGCTCCAATTTTTTTGGAAACCTTAAACCACATTTATTTTTTTCCTTAACAAAGGAATCTGTCTGTTTTCAAGCAGAGACTGAGGTGGAAGGGAAGCAGATAGATTCTACTGTAGGTGAGCTCTGTGTTTGGTAGGCATTGGTGAAAACTTAAAAATCCCTTCTCCCTCCGATTTCTCTGCCTTCGTATGTGTGAGCACAGCACATCCTCCCGGGCAGAGAGGACCTTCAAGCCTGTCCGGCGCGTGGCTGGCTGTCATTTCCTGGGCTGGCTACTAGAGGGCAGTGTGATATGCCTTTTCCTGACTGGGGGAAAGGAGGGCCCTGGGTCTGAAGCACGTTGTTCTAAGTAATAAGCCTTAGCATCTCTCAAGGATATGGGTGGCTACATTCGGTTGCCTCTTCCACTTCTTATCCCTACCTTAAAACCAGAAACATAATCCTGTTTTCAATATCGTATTTTTAAGAGAGAGACCTGGTATTTAGATTTTGATCACAATCTCCCTTAGGCTTTGGGGTACTTTCTCCACGCGGCAGATTTTGTTTGCTTGAATCAAATTCAGACCCTCTTGTTCTCCTTCCTTTCCTGGGCCACTTTCTCCGCTCTGAAATTTAGACCCCAGCGGCAGTGAGCAAAACTAAAAACCACCGAATTATACACCTTAAAAGGGTGAATTTTATGGTATGTGAATTATAATCTCAAAGAATGTAAAGGGAAAAAAAGCAGCAGTGAGCCCACACCGTAGCTCAATAGAATGTCGTTCATTGATGGTACTGACTTGAGAAAAGTCTCAACGCTTTGCCATTCATTTGTTAGTTAGAGGGAAACACCCTGACCTCGGGCCTTCTAGGACACAGTGCATTGTTCCTTTCTAACCAGGTTACTCACCCTTGGCTCAGGTAGTTTCAAAGACCTGGATTAGGGTTAGGGTGTGGCTGGGAAATCCCAGTGGGAAAGCTGAATCTAGCTGTGAGGTGGTTTTCATGGGACCTCGGTTTTTAGTTGGAGTTGGTTAGGAGACGTGTGTCCTGAACTGTGCATTTTTGCATAGGTTACTTGGGCAGTTTCTTTCCCCCATGATTATTACATTTGGGAATTTTGAGTCCTGTTGTCATAAGTACTTCTGGAGCTGGCTTTCAGGCAGCTGGACTGGCCTGTAAAAATAGGCAGAGAGATTAGGGCCAGGCTGGAGCTGAGTTGTGTCTCCCCCGTGAAGCTGGCTTTTTTTTTTTTTTGCCATATGCAGACAACTGCATATGGTATCTGGGAAGACTCAGTCTTTCCTTTGTACCTGAATGTTTTCCTTTGTTCAGTAGAGGAATTGTGTTTGGCTCCCATTTGATGCTGTTGACTTTGGGCTTACACGGTTTCAACCTTTCAGAAAACAAGGGCATGTAGAAGGTCCTGGTGGTCATTTGATCCTCAGTTGGTGCCCGTGAACCCACGCCCTTTCGAGGGGACAGAGAGCAGTTGGAAAAGGAAAAGGAGCAAATCTTCCCCTCCCTGCATATTATGCTCAGCACCCGATGTCAGCTAAGGAGTTACAATGAGTCCCAGAGAAAAATGCAATGTCTGGTGCTTAGTAAGCAAGGTTTGTTTTCTTTTTCTTTTGGCAGAGGAAAAAACATTTGTGCAGAGAGATTAACTTGCTCAGAATTGCTCTAGGTTGGGAAAGATCCAGGATTTAAACATCAGACTCCTCTCCCAACAGTTCAGCTCCCACCCACCCTCAGGCCTGTAGCAAGGTGGGAGGTGAAGGGGGGATCCAGGGGAAGACAGAAGTTCTTACCGGCAGCTTCTCATGGCCTCTGTGATGAGGGTCTCCATAGTGTACTTGGGAGAATTGCTTGCTGGCAGTTTCAGTTTGTAACTTGGCTTTGAAGGCCCTGAGTGTGCTGGAGGGGCACTTACCCTTGACTGTTTTTACCAAGGATTTGGGAGGAGGTAGATAAGGCATCTGGGAAGAGAGGAATGCTTGTCTGGGGAAATAATAATAATAATGATTTTAATTGCTATCTTTTGTTAAGTACTTACCATGTGTCAAACATACATTAAGTGCATACATACTTCACCTCTGTGGTCAGGGGCAAATATCAGAGTGTGTAAGTGGCTGCAGATTCAGGAAAGTAAAATTTTTGGATTTCCCAAGAATAGTGGGGTTGGGGTGTTCTGACAGGGTAAACTTTCTCCCTTGTTCGCTGTGTACCCCCATCCCCCTTCTTGGGTTGAGGGAGTAGTTGAGACCCTCATGCTGATTACCTCTTGACAGAGAGCTTGGGCACTTTACCCTGGTCATTGTGTCTCCATCAAACTTGGCAGTGTTCTTCCTACCCAGGAGGGTCATCTCCTGCTTCAGCCATCTTGGCCTCTGATGCTGATGCATAGTGGGCTGCCAGCCAGGGGCAGTGTCTTTCTGCACAGCCTGGATATATTTGCTGCATGAGGTGAAAACATTTCTACAAGTCGGGACCTATACCTATGAATCAATCCAGGCATGCCAAATAGAGGGGCACTGTGCCATCTACGTGCTTTTTTTGCTTTTCATTTGTGTGTCTGCTTAAACTATACAGAGTATTTTCAGGTAATTTCGAATACAAATTTATTTCTTCCCTGAAAATAAAATTTTAATTTATTTTAGCTCTGCTTCTTTTCACACTCCCCAGTTATCATGCTAAGACCCAGCAGAGAGGATGCAACACCTGCAGCCAAAGGAGAGCCTTTCTAAAGCGTTCTGGTAGGCAGCTAGAGGCTATGGCTGAGAGAATGTGGTCTTGGGAAACGAGCTTGGAAGTGTGTGTGTTGGGGTCGGGGGTGAAAAGCTCTCTCATTTGCTAGGTTGGCATCCCTGCTCCCTTCCCAGTGAAGGCTCCTTTCCTCCACCACTTTGGAATAGGACTTCACTTCTGTAACATTTGTGTGGCACCATGTGCATATTCCTGGCTTTGCATTGGAGCAGGGCCTTCTAACCTTTCAGGGATGAGTCAGAGGGAGGTAGAGGGCCATTCTGAGCCCCCAAGGGAAGCAGGCTTTAAAAGGCAAGAAGCCAGGACAAGGCTGGGCAAGTGGAGTGCCTGATTCTCTGTAGTTTCCTGAGGACTGGATAAGCCTGCCTACTCTACCTCCTGGCATGCAGTTAGAGCTCATGTCTCCCAGAGATCAGGAGGGGAAGAGACTGACCCCCAGTTATGAACAGCATGCAGTTTGTCCTGGCCCAAAACTTGGGTGAAGTGAAGACGGAGTAAATCTGAACTAGTTGGAGATCCAAGATTCTGAAAGTTAGTCCTTTGCTTTGTTGCCTTCTATAGCTATGTCTCTGAATTGGACAGAAGACTGAGTTCTGAATTATTACAGATCTTCCTTGACTTATGATGAAGTTACATCTCCCTAAACCTATTTGTAGGTTGAAAATATCAGAAGTGGAAAATGCATTTAATGCAGCTAAACTACTGAACGTCATAGCTTAGCCTAGCCTACCTTAGATGTGCTCAGCACACTTATTATTAGCCTGTAGTTGGGCAACATCATCTAACACAAAGCCTACTTTATAATAAAGTATTGGATAGCTCATGTAGCTTTTTGAATACTGTATTGAAAGTGAAAACCAGAATGGTTGCATGCGTGCAGAAAGGTTGTCAGGGTGTTGGCTGTTGACATCATGATTGAGGGGCTGACTGGGAGCTGTGGTTCGCTGCCACGGCTCAGCATCACCAGAGAGTGTTGCACTGTGTATCGCTAGCCTGGGGAAAAGATCCAGATTAAAACTTGAAGTACGGTTTCTTCTGAACGCGTATCACTTTGGCACCATCATAAAGTCGAAAAATTTTAAGTCAGACCATCATAAGTTGGGGACAGTCTGTATCTTTCTCTTGGGCAATAGAGCCCTCCTCTGGCCCCTTCCCCCACAGCAATCCTGCAGCTTGCCAAGAGTTTTGGTTACTCACTCGATCCCCTGGCTGCTTTTGTTTGGGTCAGTTTTGAGGACTTGATTCCACCCTGAGGCTTGGAAGTTACTCTGGTATTGGCTGATATACTCCATGTAGCCTGGACGCATTTTTGGTGCTATTTTTCTACCCTGAATGTGAACTGGGAACATCGACTCACCAAGAAGAGGGTTCTGGAAGGAAATCTGATGAGTAGTAGTCATGTGGTAGTCACCTGAGGGGAGCAAGAAAGTGTGCAGAGGGCCTCCTCTTTGTGGGAAAGTCTTGAGAGTAAAGGTGGGGACCTGGACCCCAGCCTTGGCTCCTGCACAGCTGGTTCTATTTAACTAAACCTTTTATAATGGGAATAATAGATGCAAATATAAGAGCATTGCCTCTCCCACCACTCTGACCTTCAGGGTTGTCTCCCCAAGACCAGAACTAAAGAATTCTTAGTGTGGAATCCAGATTATCCTCCTACCCCTTTTTGGACCACCTGAGCTTTGAAAGCCTGGATGACAGGGCTGCCCATTGGTCCAGCCTAAACAGGAAGGAGGCTAGGCCAGGATGGGGTTATTGGTGTGGTACCCTCCCAGAGTAGTTCCAGCTGACCTTGTCGGCAGATATTGCCTGAAGGGCTCTTGAAGAGAGAGGGCTGGGGCCCTTGCTGCCTTCTGCATTCTGCGGGGCTGGTGGTTCCCACCCCTGGGATCTGCCTGGGGGACAGGGGTGCCCCTGGGTAGGGTGAAGTGGGTGGGTTGGGAACAGAGGGTTTTATACAGGATGCCACTCCTCTATCCCCTGTTACCCTTTTTGCCCTCAGGCTAAGACTCACCTGAATGGGAGGACTTCTTCCCGTGGTAAGTCACTGGCTCCTTCCTCCAGGGCTTGTAACATTCTCCATAGGTTGTACTGAAGGGCAGCCACTGAGGCTTGCAGTACTGGCTGAAGTAGATTGGGGTCTACGGCTGGGGTGGAACCTTGGGAAGGGGCTCCAGGCGGTATTTAATATCTCCTGGGGCTATTTCCTCCTGGACTTCTGACTCCTGCAAAGCAAGCCCCCTGCTGCTGCTTCCCCACAGTGGGAAGTTAACTTTTACCTCTTTGTTCACAGGGGTCCTTCTTATCTCTCCATCATGCATAGGGGAAGTCAGTGGGGGATCAGTCTCCTAGAGTAAGAGGTCATCAAAGACCAGGCAGGTGCTACTTTCTAGCAAGTTACTTCACTTCTCTGAGCCACAGTTTGCTTATTTGTAAACTCATTTCCTGGGTTATTGAGAGGATCTGAAATAAAGTAGCATAGTGTCTGGCATGCAGGAGGTGCCTCATAAATAGTATCTTCTCTTAAAATGTTAACAGTAAGATATTTGCAGTGTTTCTGCTGTATCAATGGCTCGTGTCCCTGTTGGCTCCCCTCTCCCTCCCCACCTTACCTCAACACCAGGATGGCTGTTTTCTGGCTGGGTTTGGAGAGCTGGTGTGTCTTGCTGGGTGGGATTGGGGGCTGTGCTATTTGAAGAAGGGTGGGCAAGTGGGCAGAGTCTTCTGTGCCCTGGAGAGGGGTGTCTAGAGCAGGGAGAAGAGGAGTGAGGCTTCCCTTTTTACCTCCTGGCCTCCTTCCCTTAGCCATTACCCCCACTCTCCCCAGAGCTGGGGTGCTGCTGGTGGCCGTGGTGTTCAGACAGGACCCACACTGAGTTTATTTGAGGCCTGAGCAGTAAGAACTGGGCAGGAAGACACGGGCGGGGGGTTGGGGGTGTTGGTTGGGAGGGGGGATGCTTTCTCTGCATTTAAGGGCATATGGCATTTCAAAAACAGTTATTTTTAATGAGCATTTCAGGTCTTTACTTATTTATTTTTTGGCCTTGAAAGTAATGCTGGTTGCGAGAGGGGTGGCTTTCAATGACATCGGTTAGTGGTGGACTCACCGACTGATGGGCCGAATTCTGGATAGGGGGTTGTCTGATCCCAGGGATTGATGCCGTTGCGGTGTCTGTGTTTCCTAAGAGGCAGAGGAAAAAGGAGTCTCTAGGAACACAAGAGGGTTAGAGCTGAGTCAGGGGTTTGTTCGCCTGCTACTTTGGAAGCTGCAAGGGTGTACCCTCAGGGGACCTGTGGAAGCCCCTTCACGGAGATTTGCCAGTAGCTGACACTCTTTCAGGGAGAGGGAGGAAGGGTGGCCCTCTACACTGGCCACACTGAGACTCAGCATTTTATGTTAAAGGGTGGGAGATTGATTGGGAGAGAAGGGGCTGCTGCCCTTTTGGAAGCAGCTTTTTGGCTGGTGAAGAAGGAACGTTTTTGACTGGCCAATGTACAGTGGAGGTGGCAGGGTAGGGCGTGTGGTGTCCTGCAGGATGGAAAAAGGACCTGCCAAAGGGCCATTTTACCTACAGTTGATGTTGGGAGGCGGCAGTTGTAGTGGGGAGCAGGTGAAAAGAGCTCTATGGGGAGGTCAGCCCTTGAACCATTGAGGTCCAAGCATGCCCTGAACAAGCGAGAGCAGTACCCAGGACAGGAAGCATCCTGGGTCTTCTGCCTGTCAACCCTGCATTAGAGGACCAGAAGCAGACAGCAGGAGGGGAGTGAGAAGGGGGATGCCACGGAGAGGGTGACTGGAGGACACTCAGCCATAGTCACAGAGCCCACAGACATGGCTGAAGGCAGGCGCTGTAGCCCTCTGGCTTTCTGGGTTGTGATCACAGTAGCATCCTTGCTCAGCCCTGCCCTCTGTCCCCAGCTCCTGAGGGAGTGCTTGTACTCTGGCTGATCCGCCTTGGTTCTGAGGTTTGGTGTCTTAGGTTGCCTTCGTCCTCCTCATTGAATACGAAAGGCACCCTACTGGCTTTGGGAGAGGAGGTGGAAGCTGCTGTTTCCCTAACAACAGACTCCCTGGACCAGCAGCTAGGGGAGGGGAGGTGATTGTGTGATTGGTCAGGCCGCCACCAGCCTCAAGTCCAACTCTGGATGGCCACCGTGTGTGGGAGATGTGTGTGCGTGGGCACGTGTATGTGTGTATGTGCCCATGCAAGATACACCCACCCCCACACACAGCAGTTGTTGTCCGGAGACACACACGTGCACATACACATAGACACGCATACACACCAGTTGTCGTCCTGAGATAGAAGGTTGGCCTGCATCTTGTCAGCTGGATGGATCTGGCCCGTAGCTGACACTCTTTCAGAACCTGGAATCACAAAATAGGAATCTCAGAGGTGGATGATACCATAAAGGACTTCTTTTCATGACACTTTCTCCACACCAATTAATTTAGAAGTATTTTCCATCAGTTTACTAGTTCAGCTGCTTTCCCAACCTTTGGTCCCATGGAAATACGCTGCTAATTGTATGAATCCTAGAATCAACGTTAGGGTCTTAAAGAGATCTGATTCTTACATCCACTCCATGCTGGAATCCCCTGGCAAATCACATTTCTAGAAGTGCCACTCCCACCCATGTTTGAACACTTTCTGCCCTGTCACCACCTCCTGGGACATATGTAGTTCATTCTTGGGCAGCTCTAGCTATTTGCAGTTATGTTCCCCTGTGGCTTCATCATTTGTCTGAATTCTCCATCTTGGGGCTCACGAAAACAGACTAATAACCCCTCTTCTATCTGACAACATTTTAGATGTGTTGGAATAAATTTTTCTCTCTCTTCCTGGAGTCACAAGATTAAGATAATAGGAGTAGAGTTTTGTATTGGAACTTATACCAGAAAGGAAGCAGATAATTTTTACATAAAAAGCAATAGAAAATTAATCTTTATACATAGAGGATCTAATTGTGTCTACAGACACTTCACCTAAGGCCTTTTCCCTCCCCTCCATCCCCAATCTAGCAGCAGAACCAAGTATGACAACCTAGCTGGAGGCTGACACAAGAGGAGGAAGTGGGAGGAAAAGGAGAGGACCAAGGTCGTCAGTGCAGAGGGTCAGGACACATGCTCACAGTGAACCTTTGAGGGTGGCCTCCAGGTGGGTCCTAGAGTCATAAATAAAGCTCAGGGACAGACTAAATGGACTAGAGGAACTATTCTTGAACACTGCCATCCTGCAGGTACTGTGTGGGTAGGGGAATATCACATGAACCTAAAGTGCAGGGAGTGAGGGAATAATCTCTGGGATTCATTGTGCTTAAGTACCTGATAGGAAGACATTTCCCCCCTTCATTATGGCACCTCCTTTATGATGTCACAGTTACGTTGACGTTATAAGAAGGCTGCTGGGCCCATCTTATTTTTTTCTAGTTTCTTCAACCATGATTTTGAGTCTCATACTATCTTCTCTGAAGTCTTCCAGTTTGCCCCTTTTAAAGTACAGTACCTGGCTTGAGTCCTAAGGCCCAGGGTGTTCTGATCAGAGTACAATAGGACTGTTACTTCCCTGCCTCTAGATATTATATTGTAATCAATGTATTTGAGGTTGAATTAGCTTCCATGGTGACCACATCCCACCATTGATACCCACTGAGAAAACTATTGTCAAGCCTTCCCACTGCTCCTTTATACATATTGTGAGGGAAGAGATGGAGCCATGTTACCCCCATTGCCTATTTGTGCAGTTGGCATTTTGTTCCAGTATAGTTACCTTCAGCATCTAGAAATCCCACTGTCTTCCTCTTTGACACTTTCTCAACATGTAAGGGAATGGGATGGTGGGCCTTGTTCTGGTTTTTCTTGGTGCAGGAGAGGAGGAAGCTAGAATGAGGGTTATCTGGGCCCATTCCTTCTCCTAAGGCTCAGATTAGCCCAGCCGATATGGTCTCATGCTGGAAAGGACTTAACTTCTGAGTTACAAATTGGAAAGTCTTTCAATGTGGACTTTAGAGAAACTTTTGACAAAGACAAACTCAAGCAACCACTCCAGGTGCTGGGAGACTTCCCTGTCTGCTCAATTTTTCTTGGGAACTTACATTGCAAATTAATGCTACTGCTTTAAGTGCAGGCTCAGCTTACCAAAGCAGCTTTTCTCTGAGTTTTCATGGCACTTTGTACTCAACACTCATCATGCTGTTTTGTGGATCATGAGGTCCTGTGGCCAGGATTTAGTAATTTTCTTATTTATAGTCTTATTTTCTTAGGCCTTTTACTCATTCAAATCCCCAACTCCTAGCCTAAGGTATTATACCTCAGAACTAATAGCTGTCATTTATTTAGTGCCACTGTGAGCCAGGCACTCTCTATACAGTAATTTAATAAAAGCTCAACAAATTTGATGCTAATATTTCCATTTTGTAGACAAGGAAACTGAGGCTGAAGACCACAGAGCTACCAAAGCCTATGCACTCTGTCCACATGAATGAATGAATGAATGAGTGAATGAATGAATGAATGAATGAATGAATGAATCTTGAGGTGGTTACTCTGGGTGAGTAGGCCAAAGTTGGTTCGTTGCCTTCAGGATGCTCCCCACAGCTTCTTAGCGGAGGTCTCTAATTAGCAGGGCTCATAACTGATTGCATGTATACAACATTAGATGAATGCTT
Source organism: Neomonachus schauinslandi (assembly GCF_002201575.2). Lineage (NCBI taxonomy): Eukaryota > Metazoa > Chordata > Mammalia > Carnivora > Phocidae > Neomonachus > Neomonachus schauinslandi. The sequence continues at coordinate 97,952,395 of NC_058413.1, forward strand.
AATTAACACATGGACCTCTTGTCAGATATTCATGGAGTGGCTTGCCAGCCAACCCAGTCCCAGTGACAGGGAGTTTGTAGCTTTCATGGGAACAGGGTAGGGGAAACATGATTATCCCAGTATTGATGGGGAGACTGAGGATAGAAATGTCTCCAGGGTCACGTGGGAGGTGGCTGAGGAGGAGGCCTTTATCTACAGGATGTGTCCAGTCTCCTCAGCATTCTAGGTCCTTTGTGGCCTGACCTATCTATCAACCCCTTCCCTGGACTCTCTGGACTTCACTTCCCTGATCAAACACCACTGGTTCAGACTTCTTTGCTTTTCCAAGCTGCTTCTGCTGTTCCATTTTTTCCTCCCCCTAGCAGAACCTTACTCATCTGTCAGGGCCCAGCTCAAGTATTTCCTTTGTGGAGTTTTCCCTGGCTTCCTTGCTATGAACAGAATGGCTGAATTAAATGCTTCCTATTTATGTAACATTTGTAAATATACACTCAACATAGGAGCACCTAAATCTATAAACAAATATTAACAGACCTGAAGGCAGAAATAGACAGCAATACAATAATAGAGGGGGACTTTAATACCCCACTTACACCAATGGATAGATCATCCAGACAGAAAATCAATAAGGAAACATTGGCCTTAAATGACACATTAGAGCAGATGGACTTAATAGATATATACAGAACATCTCATCCAAAAGCAGCAGAATACACATTTTTCTCAAGGGCACATGGAACATCCTCCAGGATAGATCAAAAGTTAGGGCCAGAAAACAAGTCTTAATAAATTTAAGAAGATTGAAATAATATCAAGGCTCTTTTCCGACCACTATGGTATGAAACTAGAAATTAATTACAAGAAGAAAACTGGAAAAAGCACAAATATGTGGACATTAAACAACAGGCTATTGCACAGCCAATGGGTCAACAAAGAAGTCAAAGAAGAAATAAAAACATACCTTAAGTCAAATGAAAATGGAAATACAACATACCAAAATTTTTGGGATGCAGCACAAGCAGTTCTAAGAGGAAAGTTCATAGTGACACATACCTACCTAAAGACATAAGAAAAATCTCAAACAATCTAACTTTACACTTCAAGGAACTAGAAGAAGAAAAAATGAAGCCCAAAGTTAGTAGAAGGAAATAACAGACCAGAGTGGAAATAAATAAAATAGAGACTAAAAAGATAATATAAAAGATCAGTGAAACTAAGAGCTGTTCTTTGAAAATAAACAAAATTGATAAACTTTTAGGTAGGCTCACCAAGAAAAAAAAGAGTAAAATCAGAAATGAAAAGGAGACATTATAACTGATTCCACAAATACAAAGCATCATAAGAGCCTGCTCTGAACAATTAGACACCAACAAATTGGACAACCTAGAAGAAATGGATAAGTTCCTAGAACCATACAAAGTTCCAAGACTAAACAGAAAAATATGAATTGGTTGAAGAGGAGGGAACATCTCCAAACTCATTTTATAAGGGCTAGCACTGCTCTGATACCAAAACTGACAAGGACACACCAAGAAAAGAAACTTACAGGCCGTTACCTATGGTGAACATGGATGAAGACATCCTCAACAAAATGTTACCAAACTGACTTCAACAATAATACATTAAAAACATCACATACCATGATCAAGTGGGATTTATGCCATCATTACAAGGATGGTTTGACATCCACAAATCAACATGATGCGCCACATTAACAAAACGAAGGATAAAATCATATGATCATCTTAATAGATACAGAGAAAGCATTTGACAAAATTCAACATCCATTCATGATTAAAAACTCTCAACAAAGTGGGTATAGTTGCAGTGTACCTTGACATAATAAAGGCCACATTATGATAAGCCCATAGCCCAACATCATACGCAATGGTGAAAAGCTAAAAGCTTTTCCTGTAAGATGAGGAACAAGACCAGGAGGTCCACTCTCACCATTTTTTTTTTTAAAGATTTTTTTTTTTTATTCATTTGAGACACAGAGATACAGAGAGAGAGAGAGAGGGAGAGAGCATGAGCAGGGAGAGAGGCAGAGGGAGAGGGAGAAGCAGGCTCCCTGCTGAGCAGGAAGCCCGATGCGGGGCTCGATCCCAGGACGCTGGGATCATGACCTGAGCCGAAGGCAGACGCTTAACCATCTGAGCCACCCAGGCGCCCCCCACTCTCACCATTTTTATTAAACTAGTACTGGAAGTCTTAGCTAAAGCAGTTAGGGGAGAAAAAGAAAAAAATGTCATCCAAATTGGTAAGGAAGAAGTAAAACTGTCATGATTTGAGGATGACATGATTTTATAAAGCCCTAAAAGACTCCATCAAAAGCACTGTTAGAACTAATAGACAAATTCAGTAAAGTCACAGGATACAAAACCAATAGATAAAAATCTGTTGCATTTCCGTACTTTAACAACAAACCAGCAGAAAGAGATGTTAAGAAAACAATCCCACTTACAACGGCACCAGAGAGAATAAAACACCTAGGAATAAATTTAACCAAGGAGGTAAAAGACCTTTACACTGAAAATTATGAGACATTGATGAAAGAAATTGAAGAAGACACAAATAAATGGAAAGATACTCTGGGCTTATGGATTGGAAGGATTCATATTGTCAAAACGTTCATACTACCCCAAACAATCTACAGATTCAGTGCAATCCCTATCAAAATTCCAATGGGTATTTTTCACAGAAACAGAACAAACTATCATGAAATTTGTATGGAAACACAAAAGACTACAAATAGCCAAAGCAATTTTTTTTTCTCTAAATTAACATATAATGTATTATTTGTTTCAGGTGTACAGTTCTTTGATTCATCAGTCTTAAACAATTCGCAGTGCTCACCATAGCACATACCCTCCCCAATGTCCATCACCCAGCCACCCCATCCTTCCCACCCCCCTCCACTCCAACAACCCTCAGTTTGTTTCCTGAGATTAAGAGTCTCTTATGGTTTGTCTCCCTCTCTGGTTTCGTTTTGTTTCATTTTTCCCTCCCTTCCCCTATGATCCTCTGTCTTGTTTCTCAAATTCCTCATATCAGTGAGATCATAAGATAATTGTCTTTCTCTGATTGACTTATTTCGCTTAGCATAATACCATCTAGTTCTATCCACGTCGTTGCAAATGGCAAGATTTCATTTTTTTGATGGCTGCATAATATTCCATTGTATATATATACCACATCTTTTTTTTTTTTTTAAGATTTTATTTATTTATTTGAGAGAGAGAGTGAGAGACAGAGAGCACGAGAGGGAAGAGGGCAGAGGGGGAAGCAGATCCCCCGCTGAGCAGGGAGCCCGACATGGGACTCGATCCCGGGACTCCAGGATCATGACCTGAGCCGAAGGCAGTCGCTTAACCAACTGAGCCACCCAGGCGCCCCTATACCACATCTTCTTTATCCGTTCATCTGTCGATGGACATCTAGGCTCTTTCATAGTTTGGCTATTGTGGACATTGCTGCTATAAACATTGGGGCACGTGTGCCCCTTCGGATCCCTACATTTGTATCTTTGGGGTAAATACCCAGTAGTGCATTTGCTGGGTCATAGGGCAGCTCTATTTTCAACCTTTTGAGGAACCTCCATACTGTTTTCCAGAGTGGCTGCACCAGCTTGCATTCCCACCAACAGTGTAGGAGGGTTCCCCTTTCTCCGCATCCCCGCCAATATCTGTCGTTTCCTGACTTGTTAATTTTAGCCATTCTGACTGGTGTGAGGTGGTATCTCATTGAGGTTTTGATTTGGATTTCCCTGATGCCGAGCGATGCTGAGCACTTTTTCATGTGTCTGTTTAGCCAAAGCAATCTTGACAGAGAAGATCGTGCAGGCATCACACTCCCTGATTTCAAACTATATCACAAAGCTATAGTAATCAAGAGGGTATGGAATCGGCATAAAAAGAGACACATAAATCAATGGAACAGAATAGAGAGCTCAGAAATAAACTCGCATACATATGGCCAGTTAATTTACAACAAAGGAGGCAAGAATATACAATTGGGAAAAGATAGTCTTTTCAACAACTGGTGTTGGGAAAACTGGATGGCCACATGCTAAAGAATGAAGCTAGGCTATATCTAACACCATTCACAAAAATTAACACAAAGGGGATTAAAGACTTAAATGTAAGACCTAAAACCATAAATCTCCTGAAGAAAACACAGATAAGCTCCTTGACATCTGTCTTGGTGATGATTTTGTGATCTGACTCCAAAAGCAAAGGCAACAAAAGCAAAAATAAACAAGTGGGACTACATCAAACTAAAAAGCTTCTGCATGGCAAAGGAAACCATCAACAAAATGAAAAGGCCACCTCCCAAAGGGGAGCAAATATTTGCAAATCGTATATCTGATAAAGGGTTAATATTCAAAATATATAAAGAAGTCATGCAACTCAATAGCAGAAAAAAAAATCCAATTAAAAAATGGGCAGAGGATCTGAATAGACATTTTTCCAAAGAAGATATACAGGTGTCCAACAGACTCATAAAAAAAAAAACAACTCAATATCACTAATCAGGGATATGCAAATTAAAGCCACAATGAGATGTCACCTCATACCTGTTAGAATGGCTATGGAGTGGGGTTGCTATCTGAGTCCCCAAAATGCACAACTATTGGTTTCTGATGTAGCTAGTATGCATTTGTATATTACTTTGCAGCTAATTTACATGAACTTCTCTGAGTGATAAGACATAGACATTCCCCAATACCTGTAACCCCATTCCCACCCTACAAAGAAACATAGTGGTGGTCCCTATACCTCTGACTTAGGAATCCCAACTCAGATAGGTGGAGCAAAAGGGGATCCCTAAGAGCTTTGCATCAAGCAGGTAACAGCACAAAACGTAGGCATCCAGGAGTCCCGCTACCCTGGGGCTGACTGCTCTAATTTCTCTTCCTCATCTCTTAGGTTGGGGATGGGGGGCTTGTGAACAGTCTTCATCGATTTTGCAATTCAAGCTAAGGAGTCGGCTGGGGGAAAGCAGGTGAAGAGGAAGGTAGGGAGGAGAGAGGGGCTTTGCAATCTAGGTGGGCCTTTGGGAGGGGCAGAGGGCACAGCCCAGAGCAGTACCAGGCAACCAGCTGGATGGGGCTGCCCTCCTGCACTGTGGATGGGCCAATGCACCCTGCTCCGTGTTGCCGTTTGTCGGACACGTAAAGATAGCATTTTATTCCCTTCAGACTTCTACCTTTTGGTTCCTTCTTTCTTCCTTTTTTCTGTTCCTCTGTCAGGTATCTCCCCCCTTGGGAAGGACCTGCGTCCTGGACCTCTCTCCCCAAGCTGGACTGTGGAGATGCCAGTGCTCTGGCCCAGGGCAGGGGCTCTAACATTTCCTCTTGGTGCTGACTGAAAGGGAGTAGCTTCATCTCTGGCTGGGGACTGAGAGAAGGTTGCTTGTCTCTCTGCTCAGAGCTTCTCCACTCTCTCCCCAGGCTCTCTGGGGCCCTCCCCTTGCCTGTGATTAGAGAGACCATTTAATTTATTGTCCATTAATAATGGTGCATGTGTGTGTGTGTGAGCACACGTGTGCTATTCATAATTAAGCTGAGACAACAGGTGTAAACCAGGACTGTCCTAGGCAAACTGAAATTCATGGTGAGCACAGTTCTGAGGGTCTGCTGGCCTTGCTCTCATCCCTAGGGAAGGTGTGGAAGGCGGGGGCGGCCAGCAGAGGCTGCTGCGGCACCAGCTTTGTGTGCAGGTCTCACCGCCTGAAGAGCTCCCTTCACCATTGAGGGGCTGTGGGAAGGAAAGGCTGGGGGGGGCAGAGGCTGGGTGTGGTGGGTGAAGCTGGTTGTGGTAAAGGCTGCCGTCCCCTGCTGACGATGTGGCAGGCAGTGAAATCTGGGCTCACCTGGGCCTGATTTACAAAGTGATAAGAAGGCTGTGTGCTCCTTCCAGTCAAGCTGGGGACAAAGCCCAAAGCCCTGGCGGGAGGGGGGAGATGGGGGGGTTGCGGGGGGCGCTGGTTTCTCAAAAGCTCCCTGTAATTCCTGGATTGGACTGTGCCTCTCCTGAATCCCAGCAATTTTTGTCCTGCCCCTTCAGACAATGGGCAAGTGGGTTTGTGGTACTACCAGCTCCCGGGGCTGGCATCTGCCTAGGTAGGTTAGCGAGAGGGCTCATAGGTCAGCCCAGGGGCACCCTGTGTCAGAGGGGACTGTAGGAATGCCTAGAATCTTCTTTGCCTGACTTGGGGTTGGAGATTGCAGACCAGCTGTGGAGTCCTGTGAAGGAGAATGGCTCTCCTGGAAACTTCTAGCCCTCTCTCCTCATCTAGCTCTTAACTCTGACAGAAAAACCCCATTTCTGTCTTCCCCACCTAGGGGACTCCCCTCTCTTGACTGCTAAGTTGGGTCAAGCGGAGTTGGGAGACCTTATTCCTTGTGGGAGGAAGGGATTTCTGTAGAAGGAGGGGGGTCCTTCCTCTACTCTGGCCTGGGGAAAACCTGGGGAAAGCTGAGTGGAGTCTGATCCCCCCTCCCCAGCCGTCATGTCCTGGCTACTCGCTCACACCAGCTCCCGTGGCCCCATCTTCTCTCCCTACTCACCTTAAGGGAAAGGCAGTATCTGACTTTGCAGACCATGTGTTAGTGATCATACCCCAGCTCCTCACCCTTTGTCCTCAGTGATGGTAAAAGGGGAGGTGTTCTAAACAAGCTGCGGGGAGAGCTGCCCTGCCTAAGCAGAGAATTCTGGAGCAGCAATGGGTATCCAGGGCAGCCACAGGGATTGCCATGGCAACACGAAAGGCAAGCCTAGTTGTGGGGAGGTGGGGCTGGAGCAGGATTCCTGGAATGGTCGGGGGGGGGGGGGGGGGGGGCCTTGAGTGTAAGAAAGAGAGAAACCCACGGCTCCCCTGAAGAGGCCAGCGAGCCCCCGCCCATTGCTGCTTGTCAACCGGAACCCCATCCTCCCTGGCATGAGTCTGTGAGGCACCCAGCCTGGGCAGAGGGTCTGCTGGTGTGTGGAGAGCCGGTAGCTCTAGAAGGGGGAGGGGAGCCCAACTCAATGGCAGAGATTTGTTTTCTCAGTCTGTCCAAAGAATGGCAATGGGTTTTGGACTGTTCCAGCCGCTTCTCTACCTGGGGGACCCCGAGCCATCAAAGTTAACATAGACTAGTAACCAGGGATCAATTATTGGCCTATAATGTGCTTTCCAACTTCCCCTTGCAAAAAGCAGCGTCTTTGGACAAAAGATGAAAGTGCTTTTCTTGATTTCTGGTGCCACTGAGTGGGGCTGGTGCCCTCTCTCCCCAGCTGCCTTTGCCCACTCCTCTCTCATCACCTCCCTCTGCTCCTTAGGCAAGACTGGTTAACCCCTCGGGCGCCAGGTTTGGGGTGCCCCCCTCCCAGCTCAGTTCTCAGGAGCTCGGAGCAGGCCAAGTCCAGTGCCTGCCAACTGCCTCCCCACCTCCCTCTGGCTGCCAAATCTGACTTTGATTAGCGTGTGAGGGGGGGAGAAAGCAGGAAAATAGAATATTAAAATCTTAATTCAATTTAAAACACTGTCATTCACAGGCATGCCAAACAGTGAGATGACTAATTATTATGCAAATGAGGCAGATAGAAAAGTGATTAATAATTGCACAAATTAAAAATTATTGTAAACATCCTGTGACGAGCGATAAGTCCAATGGAGAGGCGAGGGCGGTGGGCCGGGGAGGCCGTGGTGGAGCCGGCTCCTGCATCCTTATTTCCTCATTAGGGGGATTTAATTAGTGCCTGATGATGGGGCTCAGTGCTGCCAGGGGTGGAGGAGTGGGTGGCCGCTGCTGGGGCTGGCCATGCTGAGGCTCAGTCCCTCTCCCGCTCCTCCTTATTGCCCCACGGCCAGGCCGGAGCTGGCTGAGCAGGAGGAGCCATGAGGGAAGAGAGGCAGGCCAGCCAGCCTGCAGAGCCTGGTGCAGTGCAAAGCTTCTCTGCTGCTTTCTGCTGGCCTCTAGCAGCTGCTGCCTCAGGTCTGGGCCAGGGGTGATGGTGCGGAGGCCTCCGGGTGGGGGACTGGTGCACATATCCTGGTTCAGCCATGCACATTCCTTGGGGACACAGGGAACGTAACTGCAGTGCTGAGAGTGAGGGGTGGACGAGTCCATGATGTTGCCTGGGGCCTCGTGGTTACTCTGGGTTTAAGTTTTCCTGATTCTGGGGGGCACAGAGGAACCAATTCAGTGTCCTGAGCTGAGTGACTTGCCTTCTCTGTGTCCAACTTGTGTGCAAGCTTCCTCCAGACAGGGCATGCATAGGAGCTTCTTTGGCTTGGGTTGGCTTTGTTGCTCTAGGCTGGGGGGGGAGAAGTGTCTGAGCTCCTCTGTTCCAGCAGTACCACTGGTGCTTTCCAGGGCATGCAGCCATCCTGGGGCCCATTCGCCCAAGTAGGGCAGCAGCTGATGTATTCTCCTTAACAAAACCTGCCTGCTAGCTAGAACACAGCAGCCTCCTGCCAGGCCCTGAGCCCTTAGCAGATGCAGATGGGGCTGGGGCCAGGCCTAAGGCCAGGTGGCTGATCTGTCCTGCGGCTCTCCCTTTGTCACCATGGGCCTTAGGGAGAAGGCCTTCCATGTCCAGAGAAGACCACAGATCAAGTCAGAGGTCAAGGTCTGCTGAAGAGCTCTTGCCATTCAAAGGAGCAGGGGCTGCTGGAAATCAGCAAGGCTTCTGGGGAGGACTAGGTTGGGGAGCTGGCTTTTGAGGGATGGGGAGGGCTCAGAAAAGTGGGTAGGAAGTGGGGAAAGGGGCAGTAAGTTATCCAAGGCTTTACCTTTTCCCCGAGGAGTCCAGATTTCCTAAGAGCTTTTGCCACCCACAGCTAAGAAGCTGAGGTTTTCACAGGTCAGAGGTCTAGCCTGTGTGTCCCCACATTTCTCTTCCTGAGACTGGGATACAAAAATATGCTGGGAAGCTTTGCTGTCGATGAGGCCCCTCCTTAGCCCCACTGAGTCTTACTGCCTCAGTCCTGAGAGGGCCCTTTCTGCCGAACAGTCCTGCCTCCCCTGTGCCCCTGGTGTCCCTTCACCTTGGGGGTAGATGTAGGGCCTGGGGCCCAAGTTTGGGGGTACTGAGGCCAGGCAGAAAGCTGCTCTCCTCTTCAGGGCTGATTTTCCAAACCAGGCTGCACGTTCCCTTGAGGCTGCCACCACACCTGGGAAGCACACATTGGTGGTTGCTGCTCAGTCAAAGGGTCATTTGCTTACTCCGTCTTCCAGGGCAGCATCATCTTGCTCTGGCTCCCCAGGGGCAGGCTGCACCCCTACTCACCCATGCTCCTGTTCAAGAGAAGGGCAGCCTAGACTATAGCACTTAGTGGAATCCATGAGTGCCCCACAGGGAGTGCCTGCTTATCCCCAAAAGTCCCCAGTTGGCATTATTCCCTCTAAATCCCAGTGCATCTAGGAATGCCCACACATGTGTTTTTGCTCCCCGTTATACCCCAGAGTTTCCCAGTAACTTTCCAGTATGTCCCCAGCAACTCCCACTGCTTTCTTATCATGCCCCAGTGTCTTTCTGATGGAATCCCTGTAAGGCCCCGGCACTCACGAAATCCCAGGAACACTCTAGTAACTGCCAGTGAGATCCTGGTAGTGCTTAGGTTGCTCTGAATACCAAAGAGTAGACTTCTAGTGTGTGCCCGGGAGGACTTGGTGTTCCCCCAAGAATGTTCCAGTGTGTTCCCAAGAATGCGCCAGCACATGGTGTCAACATCCCACTGTTCTGCAGGATTTCCAGTAGTGTCCATCAATTCCCAAAGTGCCCCTCCTCCCCACCAATGTCAGCTAGGAATGGTGCCTGGAAGGAGATCGGCTGTCCCTCCCCTCCCTGGGCCATCAGGAAGGGAGAGAGGTTCTTTGCCCCTGGCCTCTGCAGGACACCTGGGCTTCTCTCCAGTGGGAAGTGGTGGGAAGGGAAAGGGAGTGCCAATGAACATTTGCTGAGTGCCAATTCTGTCTTAGGCATTTATTTAGAGAAGTGAAGTGATTTTTCCCAGTCATTAAGTGGCCCGGAGTGATCTGAAGGCAGCTGTATGGGGTGCCGCTATACCCCTGCCTGTCCCGAGCCTGCAGAGAAGCAGAGAAGGCAAATCCCAGGGGCCAGGGATGCACAGGGTGGGGAGAGGGCGGGCAGCGGGCTCTGCACTTCTTCTTTCCCTCTCTAGTTGTTTTCTTGGTTCTCAGGGGTTACACTGGTTAAGCTTTCTTTTGAATGAAGCTCTGGTTTCTGGGAACATGGCGGCTCTCAGGTGGCTGCAGGTGTCAGATCCACCCCTCCAGTTTTACTCTTCTATTCAGCTATCAGATTCTGTATCCATGGCCCAACAGACCCACAGACTTTTCCAGAAGAACCCAGTTCCAGGGACAGCCTAAGATTATGGGCTCAGCCATGGCCCTTCCCTCAGCCTGGTTGTCACCCCCAACTCCAGGTTCCAGGTTATGCATCAGCTTCCCCTGCCCCCTCCCCTATCTGTGCCTGCTGTAGACACGCTGCCCATGTCAGCCGCCCATCTGCTTCTCTTCCCCTGGCTGCCTTCCCTGGCACGGGAGACACTTGCAAGGTGACTTTGAACAGTGCAGACTCAGCGGGGGGGGGGGATGGGAGCAGCCCTGCAGGTGGGGAAATGAGAACTAGACCAGGCCTTTCCCTTCGCTGCCCTAGCTCTGGCCCTCTACTCTTGGGAGCACGGATGGGAGGGCAGCGAGGGCAGGGAGCCAGAGGTTGAGGGCACTGGTTCAGGGAGTCTGTGCTGGTGGGTTGGCTTCATCCCATGAAGGACTCTGACCCCCTGCTCCCGGCTGGGGGTGCAGAAGAGAGAAGGAATGACTCTGGTCCTGTGCTGGGCAGCGGCCTCCCCATGCAGAGTGGGGAGAGGAAGGTTTAAACATATCTTGACTTCCCAACCATCTCCTTCCCACCCCACCCCCACTTTGGTGGAATCTTTGAAAAGCATGTAATGGAAGGTTTAGGGTTTAGGCAGTTTAGAGACCGACTGGCTAGGTTCATATCCCTCTCCAACACATAATAGCCATGTGACCTTGAACATATTACTTAGGGTCTCTGAACCCCAATTTCTCCATTCATAAAATGTGGCTTATGCTGTTACTTACCTGTCACATAGTACATGCTCAGTTGAAAAAATTTAATGACATGTGCACTTTTCTGTATGTATGTTATACTTCATATAATCATACTTGCACACATACGTGGTTGTGTATAGGTTTTGGACGTGCTCTGTCCTTCCCCACTTTGTTCTCTTTTGTTGCCTCCAGAAGGTTGGGTGGGAGGTGAGGGCTCTGCTCCTGACCACTCTGGCTACTCAGGGGGCTGGATTCTGCTCGGGAAAGTCAGGTACGGAGGGGAGAGGGCTCAGTCTAGGGCAGGAGAGCCAGAGCCTTGCTGAGGGAAAAGAGGGTGCCAGGGCAGGTGGTCTGGGGTGTGGCAGGCTGTCCCAGGGCAGCAGAGGCTTGAAGCTGTTGGAAGGGTACCTTTCTGCTTGAGCTCACCCCTCCACCCTGTCAGCACCCACACCCTGGCCTCCATATGGGAATCCCCGCAGTACCTCTGCCAGCGCCCTGGCCAAGGAGTACAAGCCCTTGGCACTTGCTGTTTGCCCCTGGGGAGATCTTTTGGAGGGGTAGAGGGACTTTCGGCTCACAAGTTAGCCTCCTCCTACTGGTTTTCCTAAACAGGGAACAATTTGGTGAGGACAGGAGACTGTTGTAATGGTTGGGTCTCCCACAGGCAGGTACTTCATGGAGTTTATGGTCTGGGGCTCCTTCTGTGAGGTGTCAGGGATGGGATGGCCTCTGGAGAGTTTTCTGCAGGAGATGGCCTCTCTGATAAGAACTTCGGGGTATGGGGTCTTCACCTGATGATCTAGTGAGAGGTGCTGGCGTTAGCATGGCCAGCCTGAGGGAGGGGGCTTGGCCTTCTGTGTCCTCTCCATGCCCCTCCCTCTCCACGAAGCATTCAGGCCTGGCAGGGGCCGGTGGAGGTGGGGAGGAAGGGAAGGGGGATGATCCCTGTCATAGTGGTGTCACTGGTGGCAGTGAATTTGGGACTAACAATCAATACTGCTGACATATGCCAGCCATGCTTAATTGCAGAATAACTGAGGACAATTTGAGATAAAAATCACTAAAAATATTGACTTGAGCCCTCAGGTTTGTCCCTCCTTCTTGCACACCCCCAATGTAAAATAAATCTCTCTGCATCTTTAGGTCTGTGGCTGAGCATCTCTCAGCATCTCTGAGGCATCAGTGGGGTAGGCAGCCCATTCGTCTTGAGTCTGGTTTCCCCTACCAGACACCCCAGTGAAAATAGGTGGGAGCGTATGGAGGGATGCTGAGAGCGAGGAAAGCCAACGGTCTGCACACCCTGCGTGGGGGACAGGACCCTGCTCACCCCTTCCCCCGCCCCCAGTGATAGTGGGGGGACTGGGCAGCTGGAATATTTATGAGCCTCTTTTCTCTCTTTTTCTTTTCGGTTACAGTGATGCCTCAGATAATTAACTGCTAATAACCTTGTTAATTTAAAATAGATCTTCTCCCTTCTGGCCATCAAGGGGAGGCTTAAGTCACAAAGCGCCAACAGGTTTGGAGGAAAGGGGATGGGGGCGCGAAGAAGAGAGGGAAAGAGAATCTGGGTGGGCAGCAGAGCTGCGGCTGTTTGGTTACACCTGGTTACGGAACTGTAGGAGAAGCTCCTCACTGGTGGAGGGAGGGCTCTGCGATGGGCCCCGAGGCCATGGGAGCCCCGAGACACTGCCATCCCTTCAGCGCCACCACATTCCCAGACGACATCCCCCGTCACACGGTGTCGCTCAGCTTAGGAAGAGAGCTCCGTGGGCTCTGGCCCAGCACACTAGGCCTTTACTGTGGCCCGGCATTCAGCCCGAGGTAGCTCCCTATTAAGAACTGTTGCTCATCCTTGGGCTCATGATCCTGGAAACCCAACTTCTCCCATCTTCACCCTTTCCCAATCTCAGGGATTTGGGATAAATTCAGAAAGAAAATAAGCTTGTTCTGGATGGATTAAACATTGTCTAGAGTTGGTGTCTAGATGAGGTCAGTATCTGTGATCTTTCTCTTTTCACAAAATGCATCCAACTGGGCGCCTGGGTGGCTCAGATGGTTAAGTGACTGCCTTCGGCTCAGGTCATGATCCTGGAGTCCCGGGATCGAGTCCCGCATCGGGCTCCCTGCTCGGCGGGGAGTCTGCTTCTCCCTCTGACCCTCCTCCCTCTCATGCTCGCTGTCTCTCATTCTCTCTCTCTCAAATAAATAAAATCTTTAAAAAAAAAAAATGCATCCAACTGACAAACTTTTGAAGTGCAGCTCAGGCTTTAGTGATAACAGAGATGAAGAGAGATATGGTCTTTGTCCTCAAGGAGCTTATCGTTTCCCCGGCCAGAGTCTGTCAGGTAAACAAATAATTACAACACAAATTATGCAGAGCACAGGGAAGAAAATACCTCACCTGATAGGGTACGGGAGTCAGGAAAGGCTTTACAGAGGAGGGGACATTTGAGGTAAGCATCGATAGATAAGGAGGAGTTCTCTAGGCAGGTAACCCAGAGAGTAGGAAGGCCATTCCAGCAGAGGGAACAGCATAGAGTGTGAGAGGCTATGGCTGCTGGGGAAACACAGGGACAAAAAGGCAGCTGGAAAGCAGAGCCAGATCTTGAAGAGTTGGTCAGATTTCTTCTGAGGGGTGATCTCCCTGGCCCAGGACAACTGGGGGCTTCACTCCACAGCTGGTTGCCTGGGGAGGCTCCAGCCTTGTGGCATCAGCTCCCAAAAGGCTTGACAAGGAGCTCCCCATTCTCTTGCCTTCCTCTTTCCATTTTAGAATAACAGAAAGGTGTTGGGACATGAGGTAGGGGGTAGGTGGAGAGTTAGGGATAAATAAGGCCCCAGGTTTGGATTCTCCAAGTGGTTTCTCTCTGTCCCATGCTGCTTTGAGACCATTTTGGAGCCTCTGAGCTTTGAGTCCTGCGCGTAGTCTAGGATATCTGCTCCCTCTTCGGGGAATCCCCTGCTCAGAAGCTGGAAATCTATTTCCAGAAAGCATCTCACTCTGCTGCTCTGGGATGGGTCCCTGAGCTCAGCCTGGAGATGCCCACCTTCCTTCCCCAAACTTTGGCTTCTGGAAGAGGTCTGTGGGGAGGTGGCTGGTGTGGTTCTTGGTGGGCTGACAGCTGAGGGGCACCATCCCTGTCTGGGAGGGATATGATTACTTCCAGGGACCCTGAGTCTAAGATTTGGGGACTAAAGGCATCCTGGAGCTAGCAGCCTCCTCTCCTAACAGATCTTGTCACCATCCCTAGACCCTTGGCCTCTCCCTGGTGGGCAGAATCATTAGTTTCTGAGTTGGGCCTGAACAGTCTGAGCCTTACTTCTCCCATCCCCTTCCTGCTGTTTCAGTGTTTTTTTTTTTTTTTTTTTTCCCCAAGACAAACAGCCACAAAGCTCCATCTCTTAACGAAACTGTTTGATGATGATTAATTAAGCAGCTGCCTCATTTGCATGCACAGGCTATGGCTTCCCGCTTCTCCCCCACCCTCCTCTGTGTGCCTCAGGCAAAACAGAGACCTGGTAAGTCCAGTGTCTGCCCACTCTCAGGCAGCCCACCCAGTCACTTGTCACTTCTAGAGCTGGTGACAGGGGCTGGCCTGTGCAGTCACATTTGGGGCCACTGGACAGTGTCATGAACTCTCAACCCAACCTAAGAAGACAGGGTGCTTGGGTCTTACCTAGTTTCTCTCCTTTACTTACCAACTGTTTGACCTTAGACAAGCCATGAACCCCTCTGGCTCCAGTTGCCTCTTCTGAGAAGTGGGACTCAAACGAATACCATCCTAGTGGGCTGTGTCTGTCTATCTGCCTCCAGTGTTGGGCACAGTGAAGGTGCTACTGAAGTAGGTTTTTGAATGATTGGTTGCATCAAATGGTCTCTTGGGATCTCTTTAAGATGTTACTCCAAGGGGCGCCTGGGTGGCTCAGTTGGTTAAGCGACTGCCTTCGGCTCAGGTCATGATCCTGGAGTCCCGGGATCGAGTCCCGCATCGGGCTCCCTGCTCGGCGGGGAGCCTGCTTCTCCCTCTGACCCTCCCCCCTCTCATGTGCTCTCTCTCATTCTCGCTCTCTCAAATAAATAAATAAATCTTTAAAAAAAAAAAAAAAGATGTTACTCCAAGATTCTATGGGATCCTTACTTTCATCAGGGTTCTAGTTCTACCTGTTGTAACAAAACACCCTCTCACCTCTAATGCAGCACCCACTGTGTGTATCCCCTTCCCCAGGGAGCATCCCTGTCCTCATCAAGGAGACCCCCAGGGCCTTGTGGGCCTCCCACCAGAAGGCTCTGTTTTGAGGGGGGGGGAAGGATGGTGGCTGCTCGAGGCTTGCATACTAAGCCCTGCCGTGTCACAATGAGCAATGCCTTGTGTTGAGGCCAGGGCCAGGGGGAGGGGGCCAAAAGTCTGTGGTGGTGAGGTGATTTTAGTGGCAAAGCCCTATGTCCCTGGAATTCATGTAGGTGTCTGACCAGGCAGGAGGAATCTTGTCAAGTGGGCTTTGAAAGGGCAAAATTCACATGGGGTTGAAAGCATTGAACCTGAGCTGTCTGTCTTGCATGGGGTGGAAAGGGAAATGGGACTTTCAGGTGGGAAATCTCAAGTTTTCTGGCGTCAGGGAATTCTCCAGCTCTGGACCCTTTTCCTATAAAATGTGTATGTGCTCCTACAGACCCAAAAGTGTACTGAGGGTCTTCTTAGGGTTCCTGAACCCGAGGTGAAGGACCCCCGTCTGGTCTGGGAGTTTTAGAAAACCAGAGGGGAGGAGGGGATGACAGGTATGGTGGGTGTGCCAGATGGCCTCCCCAGAGTCTATGTGGGACGTCTGACGGTGGCCTCCTGGGAAGGGACAGAGCTCAGCGTGGGGAGAAGTTTTATCCGGAGACTAGGAAATGACCTGGAACTAGAGGGCAAGCAGGCTCTGAAGTGAAGCACAGGAGCTGACGGAGAAAGGGCCTTGCTTGACTTTGGGGCAGAGGTAGGAACGGAGCTGGCGTGAAGGAAGAATGCCAGATCCTTAGGACAGTGGGTGAGGTCTGAGGTAGAGAAGGGAGGCCGCAGTGAGAAGACCTCCAGATTGGGATGTGGAAGGGCTGGAAAGGAGTGTGTGTTGATGCTGGAGCTTGGGGTTTCCAGGGGAGTGAGGAGGCAGGGAGTCTAGGTAGGGCCAGGGGACTGCGACAAGGCCGGGACTTCACCTCATCAGTGATTTAACCTTCAGAGACCAGTGTATGTGGTAGGTATTGTCTGGGAGACAGGCTTGGAGAGGTTAGGAGTCAGGTTCACTGAGACTGAGAGAAGGAGCAAGGGCATGGCAGTGGGGAGGGTGGCTGCCTGGTGGGTAGCCAGAGCAGATGCTTGCAGAAGGGAAGGAGCTGGGATTTTAACTGTCTGTGTGATTCCAAGTACTGCACTGTTCACCTTACACCATCGGTTCTCAGTTCCTCTGCGGGGGCTCACACTCTGGATGCCACCGTCTACCTTTCCCCTACCACTTTTCTCAGTCAGGTTTTTCCAGAACGATAATCAGAGTAGACCACCCTGTCTCTAGTCCATGGTCACAGGGCTTTGGGGGATCCTGCTCTTTGTGGAGTTGAGTTGGCAGTAGCTTGGTTTCTGACAAACTGCCAGAGGAATGATTGGAATCAGAGCTTCAGAAGGGTGGCCTTTCTTGGCTGAGCCTGTTCAAGAAGCCCATGAAGAGAGCAGTTTGGGGTGTTGGGAAGCATGCTGGCTGGGGAGGCCAGTGAACTGGGGGCTTGGTGCTGATCTGCTGCTAGCAGTCATATTGGTCTTGGGTAAGTCACTTTTTCCCCCTTCTATTTCTCAGTTTATTACTCCATAAAATGGGATAATTCATCATCCATCCATCCATCCATCCATCCATCCATGTGCCTGATCATTCATTATCCCATCCATCTATGCATCCATGCATCCATGCATCCATCCATGCATCCATCCAAGCATCCATCTATCCATCCATCCATCCATCCATCCATCCATCCATCCATCCATCCATCCATCCAACCAACCATCCATCCATCTGTGTGCCTGTCCATTCATTATGCCATCCATCCATCCATCCACTGATCCATCCATCCATCCATCCATCCAGCCATCCATCCATCCATCCAGCCAGCCAGCAACTATTTACTGAATGCCAACTCCATGCTGGTTGCTATATGTAGCACTGAGGATGCACAACATTGGGCATAATGTTGGTCCCTTCCCTTGTGGATCTTAGAGTGGACCAAAGAACAAAGAAAAAAAAAAATACCTGTCTCCCAGGGTTGTTTGGAGACTAAACTAATGAGACACTGTGGGAAAGGGCCGTGTGCTACAAAGGAGACCCAGTCCGAGGAGGAGCAGAGAGGCCTTCAGCTTGCCCAGCCTAATGACTCAATGTTTAGTTCCCAAAGCCCTCCATTCCCTCCCTTTTATCCACCTCAGTCAAAGCCCAGAGCTGCTTCTTCCTTCCTTTTGCCCCCTGCCTCTGCCACCTTCTGTGCCTTCCCTGCAGGAGGGAAAGGAAGCCTCAGCATCTCTCAGGGGTGGGGCTGGGAGAGCTGAGCCAATTTTCGCTGATTAGCAGCACTGAACCTTGGCCAAGGTGGAGAGGCAGATAAGGGGAAGTGCTGGGGTGGGGCAGACTATGGATGGTCCTGCTGAGGGTGTCATAGATTCTCCAGCGACAGGTCCTGAGGTAACCCCTCTCCCATGCCACCCCTTGGCTGTGTCTAGGCATTGTCACCCATGACTGCACAGCGGAGAAGGTTGAGCTATGGTAGAAGAAGCAGATGGTCCAGAAGGGAGGACCCTTCCAGCTGGGCCTTCTCCAGATTCAGAGGAGGGAGCCTACCCATTCCTAGTATTCTTGTTTCTAGACCTCTACTTGGACTATCCCCTCTGCAGGAAATGCTTTGCCTTCCTCACTGCATGTCATCTGTCCTTCCAGACCAGAAGAGACATCTTCTCCTCCACCTGATGTGTCCTCCCCCACAGCTGGAAGCAGTGCCCTCTTCCTCTTAAATGCCCATAGCTCTTGGGTCATCCCTATCTTGTGATGTGTGCACAGTCCTTTGAATCACACCTGTTGGGCATGTGTCTCCCCACCCAGAATGAAGTCCTGTTTTCATCCTTCACCCCTCACATGTTGCCTAACACTGAGTGAGTGCCCAAAAAAGCTTACCAAAATGTCTTAGAATGTCTCTGTCTGGGTGGGCTCAAGGACCATTTCTGAAGGTGCATTTTACAGACGAAGAAATTGGGGATCAGAGAGGCCGAAGAGTTTTTGCTCAAAGCCAAACAGCCAGTAAGAAGTGTCTCTACTTCAAAGTCAGGTCTGTTTTAGGGCAGTTTATTATTTTGAGGGACTTCTGGAGACAATGGGTTCAAACAGCTAAATAATAAATGATAAAAATAACCTAAGCAAACCAAAGTATGTCTTGACCATCCTTCTGATCAATTCATTGGACAAGCCATAGGTGTGCTGAGTGTGTGGGGCTAAGGGAAAGCCATTCTGCTTAGGGGCCAGACATTCTGGAACCGTGTTCAAGCTGACCTGATTAAGTTTCCATGACTTCTTTGGGCCCCTGGGGAGTTCCTTCTGTAGAGAAATTGCTGCTGGCTTTACACTCATAACACTATGGCTGTGAGAACTTTCTAGATTTATACCTTGGTTTTCAGTGCAGAATGTCTGAAATGGGCTAGAGGAGTTGCCAGCATGTTCTGATGTCACAGATAGGCTTTCTGGTCTTCTGAAACTGCTCTCTTTACCAGTCAGGTTGCTAAGAGCTTCCATTAGCGCCTCACCACTGTGGTTAAAGCAATGGAACTTTGTTCTGTGTAAATCCTGAGAGACTGACATGGCCGAACTGGCCTTTGACATTTTCTGGAGGCTCAGTATTTGACTCGGTAGTTCCTGAGACTTTCAGAAACCATTTGGCAGTGTGGGTGGAGGACTGACATATTATGTTTATTTCGCCGGCTGTGGCAGATGCCTGTTTGTCTGTATAGCACCACTTGCCCCTTTTTCTTGGTTACTATAACCCTACTTCCTTTAGGGCATTGGGCATTCCCCTGTTCTAATGGAGTAGCAGGACAGTACGGTTACCTGGTCCTCAGGAGTAAAATCCCATGACTCAGGCCTGACCATCCCTGGCCACAGGGATTGGCCTTAGAATATGAATATATATATATATATATATATATATATATATCCCAAGGTGGGACAGTTGGAGCCCTGCCCTGGATTTCACATGTGGGTGCAGAGGGAGCATGAAGATCTCTTCCTCTGAGATCCTAAGCAAGGATAACATAAGCCCAGAGCAGCCTTTGGTCCGGCCGACCCAGAGCTCATTCCTCCTATGACCCAACCCAGGGAGGAAGCTCAAATTTAGAAAGAGAGAAAAACGAGTGCAGAGAGAGATGAGAAAGGGAGAGAGACCTGACATTGCTGTCTGACTTTCTGGTTTTCCTCCTGCTCTTCCTGTTTCCCTGAGCCAGCACATGTCCCGGTGTGCAATAACACTTCTGTGCAACAGAAAGAGTCCTGAGTACCAGGTAAGCTTCTATAGACACTGTGTATGCACGCGCACCCACACATAGGTATGTAAAACCACAAACAAAATAGGAAGGACAACTTTAGACTTAAATTGAGTCCATTTAGCTTTACGAAAAACTGTTGCCCTTCTTTTTACTGGTGGATCTTCATCAAGAGGCAGGACCTGACTGTGTGTCTGTGTCTGGGAACCCTAGACATAGCCAACCCTTGCTAGAGAATAGGTTCTGAGGGGCAGAGGGCTCTAGAGAAAACGGGGATGGCTGGGATCCCAGAGGCAAACTCAGCTCTATGTTTCATTCTGGGAGGGCCATCCCAGCCCTAGTGATTACACTGCAGTGTGTGTGTGTGTGTGTGTGTGTGTGTGTGTGTGATCCAAGGTCCCCCCGGCCCCAGGCCCGGCACCCCAGTGTGTGGCTCCTTCCAGTGGTCAGACCTCTGGATCCCTGGGGAGCCCTCTTTGTGGACAGTGGGAGTCTGGAACCAGCAGCAGGTTCCTTAGGCTTGGCCTGGTGTGAGCCATGGGGGCTTTATCTTGCCATTAATGGTTTTCTAAATTGGTGGCAGTGGAGCAAAAAACCCAATTTGCGCCTGGAGCACGCATGATTACTATTGTAATAACCTCAGCTAATAAGAATATGATGTGGGGCTAGGCCGGGAGAGAAAACACATTTCTCATTAGCTTTTGATTAATTACTCTACATAATTTCTTAGTTGTGGTGGCCAAGGGGGGGTGGGGTGTTTCCATTTCCTTACCTCACCTTCACCCCAGCAGGCTAGGGATCTTCTGGGGATCGTGGTATATCTCCAAGGGCCGTTGAGAGAGAAATGCCTGCCTCTCTCTCTCCTCCTCACATCCTTTCCCTGTTTTTTCTCCCTCTTCCCTCTCTGGCCCTCCTTCTCCTTGCCCTCTTAATCTTCTCTTTTCTCTTTTCCCTCTTCAGCCCTCCGGAGTCTTCATGGGTGTCTGACCCGCACTTGGTGACAGCCCAGGCGGCCCCTCACACTGCCAGGTAGGTAGGTCATGGCTGGTTTGCAGGTCCCGGCTGATCTGTCCTGACTCCTGAGCCCAGCTACCCTCTGGTCCCACCTCTGGACCTCTTTTGGCTCACCTGCTCCTGAGACAGGATCATGTTTGGCCTGGCTGAGGGCACTCCTCCCCTCCTGCCCCCTGGCCCGGGGCCTTCTTGGGACTCTCTGTGGTTTGGGATTGTTCCTGCCTTCTTACCACCTCACCACATACGCAGGGACCTCCTGGCTTCTCTCCTTGTCCCTGGCAGCTAGGTCCCAGCTGGACGGTCTCTCTGGTCCTCACATCTGTGATCTAGTGCTCAATAGGACAGTGCCTAGAAATATTTTCATTTTGTTTGTAATTCAATAGGTTTCTGTTGACCTCTGCTCTGTACCCAGAACTGTGCTAGGCACAGTGGGGGATAGGAGAGACATGACAGATGTGGGTCTCACCATCAGTTGGGAAGGCTGTCGAGGAGGGACAGAATCAAACACAAGGCTGTGTGTACTGAGTGCCAGAGAGAGCAGGGGAGTGAGGCTTCTCAGGCTGGAGGTTCAGGGAGGCTTCACGGAGGAGGGGAGCTCAGGTTTGGATCAGCAGAAGGAGGGGACAGGAAAGGGAATTCCATACGAGGGCACAGTGTTGGGAATACTCAGAGCAAATTTTGGAGGATGTGAAGGTGGACAGTGTATTTTAAGTGGGGGTTTCTGTGGGAGACGAGTGGCAAGGGAAAGCTGGAGGCTGACGCTTTGACTCTTCTGGATATTGGGCTGAGGGTTTGGGACATCCACGCACGGCAGTGGGAGTCCTGCGAGGTGTGGGAGTGCGAGGGTGATCTAAAGCAGTGGTTGCCTGAATGGACCATGGTGGGGTGTGTTAGTTTTCCATTGCTACTGTAACAGATGACCACAAAATCAGTGGCTTAAATAACACAAGTTTATGATCTCAGAGTTCTGTAGGCTGGAAGTGCGGCTTGGCCGGCTTGCTCATTTTCTCTGCTCTGGGTTTATACAACACTGAGTTCAAGATGTTGGCTGGCTGGGCTCCTGTGGGGAGGCTGTGGGAAGAATCCACTTCCAGTCTCATTCAGGTTGTTGGCAGAATCCTGTTACTTGGGTTGTAGGACTGAGGCCCCCATTCCACTGCTGGCTGTAAAGTGGGGCTACCCTTATGTCCTCAAGGCTGCACCCCAGTTCTTGCACGGGAGCCCCTATACCTCAGGGCCAGGAACAGTGTATGAAATCCTTTTTGTGCTTGGAAGCTCTCTGGCTTCCCCTTCTGCTATGCCTCTCCCAGTGTTTTCTCTGCATCTCTCTGAGCTTAGCCAGAGAAAATTCTCCGCTTCTAAGGGCTCAGATGATTAGATTGGACTCACACAGATAATCCAAGATAGTCTCTCTATTTTAGGTCCATAATCTTAACTTTAAACATCTGTAGTCCCATATTCAACATATTCCCAGGCTCCAGGGACTGGGGCATGGATGTTTTGGGGGAGAGGCATTATTCTGCCTATGACACAGGACAAGACAGATGAGATGGTTCCTGCAATAGTCCGGGTGAGTAGAAATGAGGGCTGGGACCTGGGATATGGCGATGGAAGGGCTGGGCAGGTGCCAAGACATTTCAAAGGCAACTAGAGGATGCTTGCTGATTGGTTACACATGAGTGGGGTTGGGGGCGGGGAGCAGTGGTTAAGGGGAAAGGAGGAGTAACCTTGGATCCAGTGTAGGAAACGAGAGAAAGATGGTACCTCACTGGTCACTCTAGGAGGAGGTGCTGGTTGTGGAGGGCAGATGAGGCATTGGTTTCAGGCCAGACAATTTAGGGATGATGGCAGAATTCCTTAGGAACCTGAAACTGACTTATAAATAGTTGGGAACCCTCAACAGAACTGTCGGCCCTGGCCCTACTAACCTGTGCGCTAGTCATAGGGAAGCAGTGGCTGAAGGCTTGGGGCAGGGACCGGGAGGGGTGGGGGGTAGATCGTTTTGTCCAGGGGAGACAGGGTAGAAAGGAAATTGGGCTAGAACCTCAGGGGCTGACCAGAGAAGAGGTGGGAGGAGGAAGAAGAGCTAGAGAGAACAAAAGAGCGGGCACAGCCAGGCAAGGAAAGGAAGGAGGGGAGCTAGGAGAGGTCCCATTTGTGAGGCCAGGCAGCACTGGTGGGCGGGGCTAGGAAGGACAGAGGCCACCAGTGGGTGATGGGATGGCTGTGGGTGCCGGGGACATGCATTTCCAAGTGCAGAGTCTCAGGAGAGGCTGGGTGGCATGGAGGGAGAGAGAGTGAGAACATGCACCAGGCTCCATAGGGCCCGTAGGCCCTGTGTGTCAGCATGTGGGGAGGGCTGCAGAGGGAGGGGGAGGGCCAGGGGTGACTGCAAACAGAGCAGGGGAGGAGACTGGCACTGCTGGGAGGAGGGGGAGGAATATGGTTCAGGAGCGAGGCCCCTATAGTGGCAGGGGCTGAGGAGCTTGAGAATGGAACTGGAAGCTTTCAGGAGGAGAGGCCAAAGGTGGACACATAAACACGTGTGGGTAGGGCAGAGCTCACATAGGGCCCACTGGACCCGCTGTGTGGTGGGGGGTCTGCATACAGGGCAGAGGGGAGAGGCAGGGCCTGGTACTTGGATAGGACTGGCTGGCCAGGGCCCCGTGGCCCTCTTAGAACAGAAGCCTTTGGGGCTGGAGGCTTGGCCTGTGGGAGGGGGCAGAGGACAGCACCAGGCAGGGCAGCAGATGTTGCCACCGTGGGGTTCCTCTCCTGCACCTCTTTGCTGTCCTCTGCTTATCTTGGGGGGCCTGGGGCTTGGCAGCACCAAAGGTCCTGCGCTGAAAGGAGCTTAATGTTTTCAAGGTTTGGGAAAAGGAGGCACAAAAGTGTCTCTGCTGCCAAAAGGTCCTTTGGGAGCAGGAGGCCACTGTTTCCAGGGCCCTTGGCTCCATCCGTGCGTGGTCAGCTACGTGGCCTTCCCACGCCCAAGGCTCTTGTGAATCCCGGCCCGCCTGCTCCTTTGGACATTTCACAGGCCGTTGTGTGAGGCCTCATTGCCTGCCACAGAGTACACTGCTCCCAGGCCCCGCCAGCCATGTTGCCTGCTGATCTGCCTGGCACTGATGGGCAGGCCCAGAATAAAGCTGCCTCCACAGCCGAGCACAGCCGATCTCGGTGGGTGCTCGGTGGGGGCCCTCCATGTGTGTATGTCTCCCTGTGCGGTTGTGCAGACTTGTGCACCTGGGAGGGACTACAGAGTCGGGGGGTTCATGAAGCTAGTGGACGGAGGGGCACAGAGGGGCCAGTGTGCTGACAAGAGACTTGGGGAGGGCTAGGACAGGATGCCTGGGCGGGGAGGAAGGCCTGAGAAGCCCCGGGCTCAGCACTGGCACAGTTGTTCTCTGCCCAAGCTGCAGCCTCCCTGAACCAGACCCGGGGCCTGACCTGCCTGGCGTCCCCGTGCCCCCGCGGCCACGGCCACTCCCTGCCCTCTGGCTCCCTCCACCAACTCCACCCGAGAAGGAAGAGGAAATCTCGCCAGAGATCCATGTAAAAATAGATGTATTTCTGGATAAGCAGTGAGCCTGAAAAACAGCTGAGCCGGAGTCTGCTCTGCTGACAGAAGATCTATGTACCAAATTCCTCTTCAAAATCTATTTCTCCGGAGATTTAGTCTTGCAGGGCTCTGCCGAGCTGGGGGAGATTTGCGGCGCTGGGCAACTGGGGTCCACGGCTCCACCCTTTCCTGAGTGACTGTTTCCCAGCATGAGCTGTGGTCAGATGAGGTGGCAGCCCTGCGGCCCGGGCCAGAGCAGAACTAGAGGGAGCGGAATGGCACAAAGGTCTTCTCATGCGTTACCCTGGCTGGGTCGGAAGCCAGCGTGATGCAGCATGACACCCATCGTGGCGGCTGAGAGAATAAGTGATGGCTATATTTACGTTTCCATCTAAATGCATGGATCAAAGCAGACAGTTTAATCTATTCAACAACAGCCTGAGGATTAAAAAGTTGCAGGCAAATCACACTCTTAAATTGGTAATATATTTTTGCTTGTCACTTGACAGATCATTTTAGAGAGTCACTCCCAGCCGGGCGGGGGACCTGGAGACTTGAACCTGGCTCGCTCCTGGAGAAGGCCCCAGTGCCATAGGATGTGGCACGAATCCCTTCACGGCTCTAGTTCCCCTGAGCCCAGCTGCAATGGGTCTCCTGGAGCTAATGCGGAGTATCAGGCCTCAGGGCACATCTCTAAATCAGCCTTGCAGGTGGATCCTCCTATTACAGGCCAGGTGACCCAGAGAGACAGCTTGCCTGGGTGGCATAATAATAAGTGGGAGAGATGGGAGGCAAAGCCAGATGTTCGGGACCCCAAGTCCAGTACTCTTGTCGCTCTGCTGGAGCTGCTGGAGATTACTGCTCTCATTGGGGGGCCACGAGGCAGCAGGGAGGGTCAGAGACTGCCCTGCCTCTTGCTGTGTAGATCGTGCCATGTTCCTTCACTTTTCGGTTTCCTCATCTGCAAAATGGGGATAATCATTGCATCTACCTCCTGGGTTTGTTGTCAGGAATAAAGGAGACGGCCCATGTGTCTGACCCGTGATGGCAGCACAGCTTCGTGCTGCACTCCGCAGGACAGGACCCGGCCAGAGTGTGTCCAGAAGCTGAGAGAAGAACTCACAAGCATGTCTTTCTGAGGGATGGTTGAAGGCACTGGGGCCACTGAGTCAGGAAGAGAGAAGGAGGCCTCCTAATGTCAACTGGGTTGTGAAAAGAAGGGGAGATTTGATTTGCGCTTGTGACCCCAGCAGAGACCTTTAGATCCTTAAGGAGCCTGATGGATCTCAGCTAAAGGGAAGCAAGAACTTTCTAATCACCAGAGTTGGGCAGAGAGGGAATGATGAGCTCAGGGTCTGGGGAGGTGTGTGAGTTAAGGCTGGATGAGCACTTGGTGATGATGTTGTGCCCAGAGATATGCCTGTCCAGGGGTGGCATTTGGGCCAGATTTCTTTTTTTTTTAAAGATTTTATTTATTTATTCATGAGAGACACAGAGAGAGAGAGGCAGAGGGAGAAGCAGGCTCCCAAGGAGCAGGGAGCCTGATGCGGGACTCGATCCCAGGACCCTGGGATCATGACCTGAGCCGAAGGCAGACACTTAACGACTGAGCCACCCAGGCACCCTGGGCCAGATTTCTTTAAAGGTTCTTTTCAAGCAGCAGAATCTAAAATTCTGTAGTAGTAGGATCAGCTTGCAATTATTTCCAGTCACGGAGGACAAGAACAGTTGGGAACAAGCCATCTATTTTTCTTAAAAAGGCATTCTTTTGTGTGTATTTCATGACTTAATCTACTGATTTACACTTGGCTCGGATCCCCACTAACCTTAGGGTATGTGGGGTAGCATGGGGGATGGCAAAGTAGTTCGGCTGGAGGGGGGCACAGCTGGCTTTGGGTGAAGGAAAAATTCCTGTACCCTGCCCAGTAGTGGCCAAAGTGGTCTGTGGAACCAGAGCACCACCAGGCCACGGAAGAATGGTGGACTTGGAGTTGAGACCTAGATTTCCTCTGGCTCCATCTCTCAATACCTGTGTGTCTGGTCAAAAGTCACCTAATCTTTCTGAGCCTCAGTTTCTCCACGTGGGAAGCAGGGAGCCGATACCTTCTCTGCTCACCTTTCAGAGAGGGTGTGAGAACCTTAGCAGTTGGCCTTGCTGTTGCCTTGGCCTTGGGAGAGTAAGGGATGGGGCGCCTCCGGGTACGTCAAGGTCTGGCTGCCATCGCACTGGGCCCACGTCCTCTTCGGTGGCTGCCCCCGCACCCTGGGGGGAGCTCTCTCCACCGCATCTGTCCCTGTGGGCTGCTGTCGGCTGTGAGGCGCGGGCACGAGTGTCCTGGGGCGGGGCCTATGCCCTGGCATGGGGCCAGATTGCACCATCTGCCTGTGCAGAAATGGAGCACAGGTGTCGAGTTTGGGGTGCAGGTAATTGCTGACGGCTGAGCCAGCTTTCCCTGCATATGGTCCTGGTGCAAGGCAATCCCTGGGCGCAGGCAGTAAGGGCTCACGTGGTCCCCCAGTTGGGCCCGTGCTCTGTACCTTCGGTCTGTACCCTCTTGTGAGCCTCAGAACAGCTACACCAGGGAGGTCAGGGCCTTATCGGATTTGTTTTTACCAGCGTGGAAATCGAGAACTGGAGAGGTTAAATCTTCGGCCCAGGGTCCCGCAGCCAGTCAATAGCGGGCCTGAACTAGCTCTCTGGGTCACCCGACTCTTAATTCCATTTTCCTCTCGTGACCCCGCCGTGCCATGCAGTTCAGCAAACATTTATGGAGGGCCTCGTATGGGTCAGGCGCCAAGTTAGGTGCAGGGGTGCCGACTGGGGCTTCAGCTCTGTTCACTGGAGGGTGCAATTTAAACCGTGGTGTTTGGCCCGGAGGCTCCACATCCCCATCCTGCACACCGCATCCCCATGTCCGGCACCCAGCTACCTGCAGTGTTTCTCCCCAGCACAGGGCTGACTCATTCCCACGGCTAATGATACTGTAGGGCCAAGCTCCTCGGCTTGGCCTACAAGGCCTTTCTGAATGTGCCTTCAGTCTGCCTTTGCTGCTGCTGCTTCCCTGCTCCTGCCGGGACCCTCCCTCTAGCTCTGAGGGTTGACCATCCACACACGGTTCTGCAGTGGTGCCTGGGAATCCAGTGCCCCTTTCCAGAGCGTGGCTTGTCTGAACCTACTTGTGCATTCAGACCCAGCTTAAAGTGACTTACTCCCTGCAGCTTTCTCTGATTCTCCACCCCTTCCGATTCTTCCCCATCAGGGAATGGCTCCCTTCCCTGTGCGGAATGCCCTTTGCATTGACCTTTGTGAGAACCGGAGACTAGGTAGTGTACATTTCCAGGGCTGCTCCCCCACCCCTTCCTGGCTAGATCTTGGGCTCTTCAAGGCTTGGGTCTGGGTCTTATTAATCTGTGAGAGCCCCCACTGTCCCCAGCATGGTGCCCGGCGCACAGGAGATGATCAGGAACACAATGAGCTGGTGTATGCAGAACTGTTCTGTGAAGTACCGCACAGGGCTCATATGACCACTGCTAACACTGAGAAGGGCTTATTGAATTAAAATCCTATGGAGTGGGGCGCCTGGGTGGCTCAGTCGGTTGGGCGTCTGCCTTCGGCTCGGGTCGTGATCCCGGAGTCCTGGGATCGAACCCCACATCAGGCTCCCTGCGCAGTGGGAAGCCTGCTTCTCCCTCTCCCTCTGCCTGCCACTCCCCCTGCTTGTGCTCTCTCTCTCTCTCTGTGTCAAAAAAATAAAATCTTAAAATCCTATGGAGTAAGGAAGTTCAACTCAACAACTCCCCATTTTTAAGGACTAGATTATTTTCATTATCAATCTAAAATCATCATAACAGTACCTTCACATTTATTGACCTTTTTGTGCCCAGTATTAACTGTTATTATTAGAATAAGAATATACACATGTACATACATCTTCCAATTTCTGCACATTGATTAAGTGATCAATAGGGCAATGTTGAAATCATGTCATGAATCTTCAAATGTGCTTCAAGAAATTCTCAACAAAATCCTCCCCCTGCCCCTGGCCGCCTGGCCCTCCAGGACTTTACTGACCTCTGACTGTCAAGGGTCTAGGTAGAAGGAGGCTGCGGTTGTCAGGTGTTCCCAGCAGGTCAGGAGCTAATGCCTCAAGTTCCTCCATGCTCTGTTAATTTGTCCCTCCATCAGGCCTCTTCTGCCTTTTGGGGGCAGCTGGGCAGCGAAGGTACCCAAGCATGCCCAGGGACGGGCAGCCTCCTTATGGAGTGGGACGTGTACAAATGTCTTAAAGGAGTGTGCATCTCTGTGAGTCTATCATCAAAATTTTTTTTTTTTTTTTTAAAGATTTTATTTATTTATTTGACAGAGAAAGACACAGCGAGAGAGGGAACACAAACGGGGAGTGGGAGAGGGAGAAGCAGACTCCCTGCCGAGCAGGGAGCCCGATGCGGGACTCGATCCAGGGACTCCAGGATCATGACCTGAGCCGAAGGCAGTCGCTTAACCAACTGAGCCACCCAGGCGCCCTATCATCAAAATTTTTATTTCAAGTCTGAACGACACAAAATTGTTAGATTTCTGTCCTTTGGGCATTTACGGAGGACACAAAAAAGAACTGCTCAGAGTAAATAAACAGAGAATATTAAAGGCCTTTCTCAGTGGTGGGCCCTGTTTATGAGGCAACAAGCTGGGAGGGTTGTTTCTGGGATTTCATGGTGCTCACGTCCCATTTCTGAGTCGTCTCGGAAAGCTTGGACTCCACAGCGTCTGAGTTTTAGTTTTCGGATGTTCCGATCCGTGTCTGTGTGTAGGCGTGCTGGGTGTCCCTGTGAGTACACAGGTGAGTATGAGCATGCATGTCTCCCTGCAAATATGGGTCTGCGTGGGTATCTAGGTGAGAGGGTGTGTGCAGTGCTTGCGCACACGGTGTGTGTGTCGAGGATGCGTGTTGGGGTGAATATGGATGCTTCTGGGCGTACATCTTGTATATTTGTGCATTTTTGAGTGTGAAGATGGTTCGAGATGTGAAACTGGAGTGCATTTGATGTGAACATGTGTCTGAGTTTGTGAGCATGGGTCTCTGTGTTCACAGTGGAGCATAGATGTGCATTTCTCGGCACGCGCCTCTGCCTGGGTGGGTGGGGAGAGGAGGGGAGTGGGTGAGCGCGGGGGCATGTATGTGCACCCACAAATGTGCAAGCTGGGCGGACAGTTCCCCGTAGACTCTGTATGCCCAGCTCCCGTGGTTCGTCCTGGCTTGCTTGCTGCCTCTGGTCCCTGGTGGTTCTGCCTTGCTGGTCCGCAGAGAGATCAACACCCTTCAAACCAGCTGCCTCGTTGGCTGCTGCTCACTCGGTTGGCCTCCTGATGCCTGCAGTTGCCATGGAAACCAAAGTAGGTCTGTTTCTGTCTGCTACTGGGTCCCTGGGCTAGGGCAGCTGTGGGCCAAAGCCACCGTGGTGAGGGCTGGCCCTAGGGGAGAGAGGAGGGGGCTGGGGAACCCTCCAAATCTGCTTCTCCTCACGCCCTCCCGGGGCTTCTTCTCTGCCTGTAAACACGAGGGCAGGTCCCCGCTGTCCGACAACTGGGATCAAAACGGCCCCATTAGACAAGGGCCTGAGCCGTTGACTTTTTCACACATATATAAAATCCTTTCCTGGAAAAAAAAAATCAAGACATATGCTAATTCCACATTACTGTGCATGTCATGTGTACACCATTAATTCAGTGCCTAAAATAAAGTGGCTTTTAGGAGAGAGCTGGTGTTATCTGATGGGAGAACTCTGTACATGCTTTTGTGGCCTGGTTTTATAATAGGCATCTGCTCAGAGTTCACTGCATTGGGAAAACTTGAACATAACAGTGTTAAGCATTGAAGAAATCCCAGATCCTATTTAGTTTTGAAAAACTGAGCACCAAGCACAAACCTAGCTGTGTAGGCAAAGGGCAGTACATCAATACAGGGATGTATAAAAGTGGCACAACCATAAAGCAAAGCAAGAGGATGATTAATACAAGTGTTGGGAGAGTGGTTAACTCCCCTGGTTAATGGGGGAGGGTCGCGGTGGGGGGAGGGGGACTGGGGCACTAACACCGTATGTCTTAATCCAGGTGGTGGAGACTCAGAGAGGTGACTGGCCCTCTTTGCTCTGCATAGATCTCTTGTGCTCGTCTGTCTGAGTGCTCTGGATGGTGATAACAGAATCACCCCTCCCGAGCTTGTGCCCCTGGCCTGATTCGGGTGGGAGGAGGCAGTATGGGTCAGGGAACGAGGACAGGGTGGGGCTCACCTTTTTTATGGGTTCTGGAGCTGCCTCCAGTACTCACCAGCTGTGTGACCTTGAGGAAGCCGCTCAACTTCTCCTGGGTGCAGTTGCTTCATCTGTAACGTGATGGGTACGTTGGACTTACTCCTTCAGTTAAGAATGAGTTTTGGGCTCTCTGTGCCAGGTGCTGTGCTAGGGAGAGAAGTCGTGGACAAATGTCACTGCAGCACATGATGAAACATTGTGAGCGCCCTGGAGGGGGCATGGACAGGGTGAGGCTCTGGGGTGGGCAGAGCCCGCGCAGAGACTCCCAGCGGGGGCGAGTTTTGAACTGGGTCTTAAAAGGTGGGACGGATTTCAGGTGGCTGAGACAGGGAAGGAGAAAGGGACGGCTCCGTGCTGGCGAGGGTGCGAGGTAGCTGGGGAAGAGCACGATCCCATGCAGCTGGAGTGCGCAAGACTTGAAGGACGGTATGGCTTCATTATTGGAAGGTTTCTTTCAACACTGAAAGGGAAAACTCGCCCGGTGTGGGCTGGGGAGGAAGGCCACAGGCCCAGGTGGGGGCACGGGCAGGGGAGAGGGATGGGGAAGATATCCGGTACTGTTGCCAGTCCCCCCGTCCTGGGTGCTGGTGACTATTTGGTGACCCTGATGCTCAAGACCGTGGGTCCCTTTGAGACAGTCTGGGTGCCTCCCCGCTTGCTTCTACATTGGCCAGGCTGGGAGGAAGGACTCTTCCTTCACATGAAGACCTTGAGGCCCCCGGACACATCCAGATAAGCCCCATGCCAGCCAGCTGCCAGAATGGCTGTGTGTGGAAGCACCCCCGGGGCCTAGGGGCCACGAGGCCTGGCCTCACCCCATCCTGTCTCCAGCATCTCCACTGACCTCTTCCCTGTAACTCTGGGCACATGATCAGAAGGGAAGGAGGCCTGGATTTGGGACCAGAGAAGCTGAGTCCACATGCTGGCTCCATCTCTTTGGAGGTGGGACAAGTCTCCATCCTTCTCTGACAGGGCTCGGGTGTCCTTGTTTCTAAAGTCAGGGGTGGATGGGTAATCACAGAGGGACTTTCATGTAGAATCATTTGCCCCTTCCTTCCAGGTGCAATGACTGGTGCGTCTCTGGCCTTCACCTGCTGGGCATTTTTCTTAGGAAACCATGCTGCTTTGTCTTGGTGGAGTTGGGGTCTCTCACCGATGAAGTATGTGAGGTGTCTTGGTGTGCAAACATGTAGCATCAACACATCTCCCTGGGGAACGCCCGGGTGATGACTCATCAGAGAGCCCCCCCCCTGGAAGCAGAGTTACCTGCGCTTGATTGTTCTTGGAGCACAGGACCTGTTGGGCAGATGAGTTCTGCGGGCAGGCCAGGAACTGCAGGCTGCCTTAGGGGGGGCAGCAAGTTCAAATGCAAGCGGTTTCCCCCAACTGTCTGGTGCCCGGAATCCAGCCCTGGAAGGGCTCCATTCAGGGGCCACATACCCCAGGCAAGGCGGTGCCCATCCCATGACCACTCGAGGGGAAGGGGCTGATGCCCACCACTGAACGCATAGGAGGGTCATCAGCATTGAATGAATGCCTTTGGGGGGCAAATTCAATGTCACTGGTATTTTTGAATTTGGCAATTGGTGAAGATCTTCGGAGGTAGCCAGCCTGGTGGTGTCAGAGTTTCACCGTCACTACTTTTAGAGGCAGAGGGCATGAGTTTTGGAAACATCTACTTCAGGGTCTGAGTCCTGGCTCTTGTATTTACCACCTGTGTGACTTTGGGCCTCTCTGATCCTCAGTTTCTTCATTTCTAAAATGGGTACAGTGTTAGTACCTGTGTATGGCAAGGGTGAGTCCCGTAAGCCCCGGGCCTCTGCTTCCTCCTAGCTGAGAGGAATCTTCCAGGCTGGTGTAAGGATCCCAGGCGATGTGGGTAATGCCTCCAGCACCTGGCAAAGTACTTAGCAGATGGCTGGATTCAGTGGATTTTTTTTCCTTTTTAGAAAAATGCAGAGTATGCAGACCTTGTTTTAAATGTAGCTACTCAAAAGACCACCTCCTCCATGAAGTCTGCCAGGCCACCAGAGCCCTGCTCCTCCATCCTTTCCAGCTCCTTGCTGCTTCTTAGGCCCCAGGCCTTGGCGGTGTCTTCCTGGGAGGCCAACTCCTGTGTGTAGGGGGGTGTGGCCTTTGGGGTGGGGACCGTCTGTCCCCTTGCCTCCCAGTTGCACTTACAGAATGTGGAGAATGTTTGCTGATTGGTGCGCTGCCAGGAGGTGGGGGGAATGGGAGCATGAAGGCTGGTCTGGTGGCCTTGGCAGCCAGGGTAGCATCCAGGCCAGCTGTAAGGTAGGGAATGAGGAGGGGCCTGCAGCCATCTTTCTGACTTGGGCCCCCCATCACCATTTGGGGGCTCCCCCTCTCCTCTCTGACCTTCTCTCTCTGGCTCAGCCCTGTCCTGCTAACGAGCTGAGCCAGCCGCTTGGCACCCGCCTCTCCGATGTGCTGACTCAGTCCTGTGGCTCCCACTCCCTCCGCCCTTGTTTGAAAATGCCAAGTTAATTGCTCTCCAGCTTCAGGTTGCACTTGGCAGGGGGCACGGCCCCCCTTTTCTTCTCCCCTTGCATATGCCCTGGCAGGGGGACAGGACCGTGTTCTCAAGCCCCGGGCCTGCCCTCTGTGGACGGGGCAGTGTAGGGTAGGGGGGATTGGGGAGGAGGGCAGAGGACTGGAGAGGGGAATGGGCTATCACTGTCCATTAGGGAGAAATGGGGAGGAGGAGCGGGAGCCTGGTCTCCATATTTCTTGGCCCTCAGGATCCAGAAGATGCCAGCCACTGCCAAGATGGCCCTGGGTGGGAGGGCGGGGGGCTGTGAGCACTGGTGGCAGGCTTCTCAGACCTGTGCCCAGCTGAGGGCCAGGAGAGGGCAATGGAACTGGGAGGGAGCCCTTAGGCCTCAAACAAGTAGGTAGGCAGGGGGGAAGAGAGGGAGTGAGGGGAGCAATGAGAGAAGGAAGGAAGGGGGGGGGGGGGGGGGGAGGAAGGGAGGAACCCAGTCTTGCTCAGAGAAGCTCTCACTGGATGTCCACAGGATGGGCCGCAGATGCACTATCGGAGGTGAGAGTCGTGATATTTCACAGCAACGTGGCACCAATTCTCACTAAGCAGGATGGACACCAGGCTGGGAGCTGGCCGGGGACCTGAGGGCCCCTGCGCTGCGCCAGAAGGTAACTCCCTGGTTGGTGGGTCTCGGGGAGGTAGGGGAGGGAAGCTTGGGGTGTTGGTAAATGTTCACCAACGGGAGTGGAGTATTTCGATATTTGAACCAAGTCAGCTCCGCAGGGCTCGTCATCTGTTTTGCTCACTGGTGTGTCCCAAGTGCCAAGCAGCAGCCTGGCATACAGTTGAGGCTTTAGCCTTTGTTGAATGAATGCGCAGAGGTAGAGGGTGAACATCAGCCTGGAACCACCAGCTGAGGGAGTTGACATCCGCGGGAAGTGGTGGAAAGCAGACCCGGGTGACAGTGAGCCAGGGAAGATGCCCCATGAGGGACAGATGATGCGTGAGGGCGGCAGGGTCTGTGTGTGAGCTGTCCTGGGGGAGGGCAACACTAGGGACCCTTCCTTCAAGACTTTGGATTTTGGGATTCCCCTTCTGGAGACTGGTCCTCGCCTGCACCCAGGCTGGCTCAGAATGCAGGTGCAGAGGGACATGCAGGCCTCCAGAGAGCCCCTGGGGAAGGCCTGGGATGATGCACGCTAATTCAATTTTTTAAATTACTCTGACAGAGAGGAGGAAGGAAGTTCTAATCCCCTGGTGATCATGCAGGCATAGACAGAGGAAAGACTTCTTTCCTGGTGAGGAGGTGGGGCCCCCTGAGGTAGTGCCATGGGTTTCCAGGTGGGTTTTGTGGCCTCAGCATCCCTGAAATGACCTGGTTAAGGGGAATGGGCCCTTTTGTTTTCTTTCCCTTTCCCTCCTTCGGCCGGCCGGGCCGTGTGGGAGAGTGTGGGACAGAGAGGGGGTGGGAGGAGAGAGGAACGCAGGGTAGAACCCAGGACCCAGGTAGGACCCACCCTCTTAGCTTCAGCTCTTCGCTTTGTTCTCCCAGGAGAGCAGATTCTGTTTATCTTCTCATCTCCAAAAGAGGAGAGATTTTCTGATCATCTTCCAACTTCTCAGATCAGAAGGTTCACACAGTCTTCTCAGCAGGAAGAAAGAAAGAAAGGGAAGAGAGAAGGAGCACACGAGAGAACAGTGGGCTTCCCAAGTAAGTGGGACATCGCCTGTGGATGACAGACCCAAAAATGCACCTGGAGATCTGTGTGAGGGGTCTGGGGGACCCCAGTGGACTGGACCAGTTTCAGGGCTTTCCAGGACCCTGGCATGGGCCCAGCCCTAGAGGCCTACGCTCTGCCCCCCACCTGAGCCGATGTGGGGCCTGCCCTGTCACGTGCCCCTTTTCTCTTCCCTTCTTGGGTCTCCAGCCAGCCTGCTGGCTTGATGAATTAGCCCCATAGATATTCCGTCGGGAAAGCAAACACATATCATATATATCTTTGACAAGTTATTATTCTCCCTTATCAGGATTCGGGTGCATCCCGCGCCCGCCATTACTCACACTGCACACCCAACCTGCCTGGGACTGGGCGCAGAGCCCGCTCCACGGCAGTATCTGGCCAGGCCTTGCCCTGCTGTGATGTGTGTCTGTGCGTGTGTGTGAGTGTATGTGTGGAGAGCTCCCACCCCATCCTGGGCAGGAGCCATCCTGGCCCCTTTCTGGCCCAATGGCCTGACTGGCCATCATTCCCCAGGCAGAGGCTGGGTGCAGCCTGAGATGAACCTGGTGGCATCCTGAGCCTTTGGTTTTCTGGCCAGTACCAGAGGCAGAAGTTTTGTCCCAAGGAGTGTTCTGGTTTGGGCCTCACCCATGTCCACTTTGTGGGGCTGGGGGTGGGGTGCTCCCCATTCCCCTTTGTTGCTGGGCCCTCTCTGGGCCTGCTGGCAGGACAGACTGTTCTGCCACCCCCCAACAATCCCAGAGCTTCTTGGAGCCCAGCGCCTCTAGAGCTGACCCCTCTGGCCCCTGGGATGGCTGAGACCCAGTGGCTGGCAAGGCCTGGAGAGACAGTGGCCCTGATGAATGAGATGTAAGTGAATATTAGTGCTCTCAGCCTGGCCATCGGGCGTGATTTGTCATCTTTCACCCAGCGCCTTCCCATTCCCCCGGAGGCAGGCTCCATATTAACAAGTCCTCTGCTTAGGAATATAAATGGGGCATTTGGAATTGCTCCTGACAGCCTGAAGGCTGCTAATGCACTCAGGCCTTGGGGTGGGTGGGAGCGGGGTGCGTGTGTGTGTGTGTGTGTGTGCGTGTGTGTGTGTGTGACTCCGAGGTGCCCTTGGCTGGCCAGGGAGGCCCCCACCCTGGGCATCAGCCTGCTTTTGAGGCAGGCTCCTGCTGCCTTGACATGGGCTGGAGGGGGCCTGGCTGGCTCTCAGACTTCCCCCCCCACCACTCAGAGCTGAAGGCAAAGGTGAGGGGACTGTCGCCCCCTCTTTAAGGCGCAGTCCTCCACCATTTCAGTGCAGAGAGAAGGTCAATGGGGACCATGGCTGCTCTCATTTGAGAGCAAGCCCTTCCCTCACAGACTGCAGTGTCTGCTCCTTCTCCAGCTTCCTGGGAGCCTTCCCTTCTCCCCGCTGGGGCCAAAGGCCTGGCCCTTCAGGGCACACTGGACTGTGAAGAAGGGTAGGAAGGGAGGGAGGGAGCCTTGCCAAGGGTGGTGTTGCTCTGACCGCCCCCTCCCCCGGATGCCCCTGGGCTGAGTGCTTAGGTGGACTTGGGTTAGCCAACTGAGCAGGCTCCCATGCCTAGGCTCTGGCCCTGGGGGGGACTCCCAGTCTACTGGGGGGATGCCTGGGGAAGGGGACAGACTGGTGGTCTTGAAAAGTATTCTGGGTCCATGGAGAGGTACCCCTGGTATTCACTGCTGCAGGTGAGGGTGGGGGAGATCACAGCTGAGGGGGGTGCAGAGGAGGGGGGTTCAGAGAAGGCTTCCCAAAGGGAGTGCATGAGTGGGCAGGGTTGGAGGGAGGGCTGTGGACCTTCACTCAGGGCTCCGTCACTGCCCCAGGGCAGCCTTCCTCCTGACTTCTAATGCCCCATCAGCCAGGGAGGGATGGGAGGCAGAAGAGGGTGAAAAGGGTGAGCGGGAGTCTGGCTTGGTTTGGCCTTTTGGGGTCACAGTGTCAGTACCTGAGTAAAGTCCTAGGGGCCTGGTGCAACCATAGTGCGAGTGCCCCTCTTGGGGAGGTTCCTCCTTCCCTGGTTGCTCAGGCCTGGGTGGGTGTGGATGTGTCGGTTGCAGTTAACTTTACGGCCACTAGAGGGCAGTCCCAGCCCACGTTTCCCTCGTTCCTGGAGCAGAGAGCCCAGGCAGGGATGGGAGATGGCGTGGGGGTGCCAATGTTGGTGTCAGGCTGGGGTTCCGTGTGCTGGGAATGCAGGTGCCTGTTCTGCTGCCTCTCTGGGTTAGCGCCTCCTAGTGCCTGAGCTCTTCTTCCCTACTTAGGGAAGAAGAATCTCTGGAAATTTTGAAGAAGTGGGAAAAAAAGCATTTTGTGTAAACATTTTAATATCTATGATACTTATTTTAGTGCCTTTTACAAAAAAGTGTTATGAATGTTAAAAAGTCTTTGTAGAAGACCACACAGTTGCTGGTCAACGTCACGGGCTTTGGCGGCAGACTCCTTGGTTGGAATCCTGGCCCCACCACCTGATTGCTGGGTGACCTTGGACAGGTTGAGTAACACCCCATCTGTAAAATGGGGACTGTAATACCTCCATCACGGGGTTATTGTAAGAATAGACACTGTGAGGGTTGCCAAGCACTACCCAGCATAGAGTAAGTGCTCCAGGGCTGCTGCTCTGTTTTCCTATGATAAACAGTTACATTTGATTTACGTGGGAGAGCATAGGCCCAAATTTAAAGCAAAGACACTATTTTTCCTTCCATTAATATTTTAAAGAACTCCTTCCCTCCCACCCCCAATGCAATAAAGTAAAAGAACTAGAAAAACTTCCCCTTAACCCTGACATTTCCTAGGCCTTCCTCCGAATGAGTGAGCGCCAATTTGCACCTTCATTTATACCTCATATTTCCAGAGGTGTGATTACCTGCTGGGCGCCCCCAGGGCCCCTCTGGGATGGTGGTGGGGGGGCACTTAGGCTCCCATCCCCCTTGCCACATCACAGGTTGCTGGCACAGACCCGCCATGACCCTCTAGCTCAAGCTTCTGCACCCCAGCTGCACATCAGAAATCACAGCAGTTTGCTGAAGAGACTACTGGTACCCGAGCCCCATCCCCAGAGGTTCCCGTTCACTTGGTCTGGGGCGTGGCCCAGGCATCAGGCTGATGAAAAGGTGCTCTGGAGATTCCACAGTTCATGCAGGGTGGAGGGCCACTGCCAGAAAGGTCTTCTCTGGTGAAGGGAGGTGTCCCTAGCCCCAACCCCATGGCCTCACGGAGTTCTGTACAGATTTAGGAAGAGAAGTTTGGCTCAATGGAGGAAAGTCCTCTGGTTGTTAGCAGGGAGGACTTGATTCTAGTCCTGGCTGATGATTAGCCCTGTGTGGGCTTTTTGGTAAGCCCCCTGCCTCTGGGCCTCATTTTTGTCATCTCTCAGATGGGATGAGTGACAAAAGGGTCATCTGACCAGAGGCCATGGTGAGAGTGAACGTGCTTGGAAAGAGTGAAACCCAGATACCCATAAGTAGGTTCCTTTCCCTCCCTCCCTCCCTCCCTCCCTCCCTCCCTCCCTCCCTTCCTTACTTTCTTCTTTTTTAACTAAGCTCTATGCCCCGTGTGGGGCTCCACAAGCATTTTTTGTTTCTTCTCTTTCAGAGAGAGGGCCGCCATAGCGAAGTGCCATAGACTAGAGGGGCTTAAATGACAGAAATGTACTGCCTCATGATTCTGGAGGCTGGAAGTCCAAGACCCAGATGTTGGCGGGACTTCCTGCGGGGGAAGTCTCCGTCCCAGGCTTCTCTCCTTGGCCTATAGATGGCCGTCTTTCCCCTGTGCCTTCACATCATCTTCCCTCAATACATGTGTTCAAATTACCCCCTTTTACAAGGACACCAAACACATGGAATTAGGGCTCGCTCTAATGATCTCACTTTAACTCAGTTACCTTTGTAAAGACCTTATCTCCAAATAGACGTCATCTTCCAAGGTACTGGGGGCTGCGATTTTACATAGCATTTTTAGGTGATGCCAAGTCAATCACAGGGAGTGAGAGAGTGTGATTGCTTGAGTCACAGAACAGCAGCAAGAGCAACAAACCAAAAACACTGGAAGAGGACAGAGTTGGGAGGCAGAGACCAGGCTTAGCTCCCATCCCTGAGCAGCCCTCCACACATATCCCTGCCTTGTGCCCCCTTCCCCGGGGACTGGTCTGCCTTCCTGGTCCTGGGGTGTGTGGGTGTGGCCGGAGGGAAGGGGACAAAGTGTGTGTGGCCCAGCTCCAGGGGGCACCAGGCACACTGCAGTCTAAGTGGGTGACACTCCCTGAGCAGAGCTCTTGCACAGGGTGGGGGTCCTCACAGGAGGACAGAAGAGGGGAAAGGGGTCTGTATAGTGGTGCCTTTCGGTTGCAAAGCAGGTGGGATGCTGGAGGCTTGGCAATCTCCCATCCTGCCTTCACGTGAGTTAGGCAGAGGGGGAAGAGAAGAAATACTGGGCCTCATGTAATATTCAGGCCAGGCAGGGTCCAGGGCCTTGTTCCTGTAAATGACAAGTACACCAGTTGCCTTCCTGCCTCCCTCCCCTGTCTGTGACCAGGGATTCACCAGGCAGTGGGTAGGGGTGTATGTGTGGGGTGCAGACCTGCTGCTGGCCAGGTGTGCATCCATATTTATGAGGGGTGAATCCTTGGGAAGCAGCCAGATGCTGAGCATGCCAGGCGATCTGTTTGGGTCAGCTGCTCCATTCCTGGCCAGCCACTGGAAGGAGGAGATTCTGGAATGTCTGCCCAAACAGTGGTACCCTGATTTGTAGTGTTTGCTGATTTCTGTGGTGTAAATACTCCCACCATGGCTGATTTTCAGCTACCAACATGAAGTCACTGGGTTCACAAAACTCCTGAAAATTTAACACTTTGGCCCAACCCCCTTGGTATAAAAACAACAAACCCACAACTGAGGCCCACAGGTGGAATAGCATAATATCACATAGCAAGTTGATTAGGGGCTCAGCTGGACTACGTTGCCAGATTGTGTTGGAGTATGCCTGTCTTCCTGGTGTCACCATTGATAATGGGTCCTCTGCGACAGTGGGGGCAGGGAGGTAGAGGCCAGAGGTAGCTGTGGGATCTTGGCTGCCCAGCCTGTGCCAATAAGAACACCCAACATCAGAGAACACCTTATAGTTTGCTAAGTGCCTTTTTACCTATTATCTGCAAATTTAATTTCCACAGCAACCCAGTGGGGTATATATTGTTATTATGTTTTACATTAGAGGGAGCAGTTGTATGATTTCTAGGTCATGTGACCAGTAGGTGGCTGTGCATTCACCTAAACCTAGGTCTGCTGAGATAGTCTTAGTTTCTCCTACTCCCCGGGATACTGAGGCCCTGATGCCTTCCCATTAATGCAGCCTCTCCAGGGGCCCCAAATCCGCCCACCTATAGAAGGCCTAGAGCCAGGCACAAGTGGGAGCCCCTGTGCCTTCCATTCTGGTATCAGCCTAGCACAACAGGTCCTTCTATAAGTGCCAGCTATGGGGTGAGTGACCACTGGGCAATGGCCAGAGGGGCTGACTTTTGCCCTCTACTGCTCCCTAAGGGTGGTGCCCTTTGGTGCCTGGGTGCTGCCCATGCCCATCCCATCTGTTTTCTTCTCATCCAGGACTGGGACCTCCTGTGTACTTCACCCGAGGCCTTTCCAGGGTCCTCTCCACCTCCCAGCCTCAGCCTCTCTTCCCATCCCTCACAACACACACAATATCCCAGGCCTTTCTTCCAAGGCCTTGCCTGGGACATGTGAGGGAGATGTTCATATGTGTGGATCTTTGGGTTTACTGTGGTTCCTCTCCTGGAACAAGTTCTCTTCCTGGTCCAGAGCAAAATACAGATGGAAGTCTCAGCCCCAGCCCCATCTGCACCTCTCAGGCCAGGTCCAGTTTGTTGAAGGGGACTGCAGCTTGTCTGGGAGTTAGACAGACCAATAGGGGAGGAAAAGAAAAGCAGTGAGGAAGAGAGACACGAAGATACCACGTATTGGAGAAATAGTAAAAGCAGATAACCAACTGATAGGTGCTAGGCACTGTGCTGAGTCCTTATAATGACCCTCTGAGGGATCCCCACCTGAGGGTTGAGGAACCTGAGGCTCAGTGAGGTTAAGTACTTTGCCCAAGATCACAGAGCCAGT
Organism: Neomonachus schauinslandi; assembly: GCF_002201575.2. Lineage (NCBI taxonomy): Eukaryota > Metazoa > Chordata > Mammalia > Carnivora > Phocidae > Neomonachus > Neomonachus schauinslandi. The sequence goes on from NC_058413.1 coordinate 97,993,292, forward strand.
GGGTTTGATTCAAACCCATTGTGTCTTTTCTTACCCATTACACTACCAGGCATCCTGGTTAAGGAGTAGGATACCAGAGTGAGTGAGACAAGGAGATTGAAAGGTGAGAGAGTGAGAGATGGAAGGTGGGTGTTTAACCCAGCACCCTTATATCACTGGGGAGGGCAGCTTGGGGTGCCACAGTGGAGAAGCAGTGCATGGTACCAGGAAAAAGAGCACCTGATGAAGAGTCAGGATAGCCTTTGGAGCAATGTCACCGTGGGAAAATCACCAAGCCTCTCTGGGCCTTGGTTCATCATCTGCAAAAGAAAGTAGTAATTCTGCCCTGTTTGCCTCTCAGGGGGGTCCTGATGGTAATAAAAAGTAATGGATGTAGAGAGGATTCTGTGAAGATGGCAGAGTAGGAAGCATCAGGAATCTGTCTCCCTACTTAGAAAATCATTGCACTGGCAGAATCTGTGTGATCTAACTACTTTGGAATTCTAGAGTCTATTGAAGGCTGGAAACTTCCAGGAGAAGACTTGGGAAGTAAATTGTGGTTAATTTTGGTCAATTTCAGCTCTTAACACAGTAGTGGCTCCCTGTTCTGTCCCCCACCCTTCAGCCCCTTGGGAGGCAAATGTGCGTATGTTCCTGGAGCAGCTTGCACACAGCTTGCTGGAGCTGGGGTGGGCTAAAGGGACCCAGTTATCCAAATATTAGGGATCTCTGTTCTAATTGCTAATTGCTGCTTCTGATCACAGAGGTGCAGACAAAGAGACAGAAATTATTGTTGTTACACCTTCAATTGTTACAAGCCACACTCGCTATGGCTAAAGTGACTTCTAGGGCATTTGAAGAGCCAGGACACTTCCCTTCCACCCTTCATTTTTTTCTTTTTTCCCTTTTGGGGAGACAGACATTATAAACTATGACATTCAAGGACAACTTCATATACAGGGAAAGTTAGAAAATGACCATACAACGCCAGGCAAACTCACAAAAAAGACCCAAGAAGACATTAAGTTTACATCTGAGGCTGATCCTCAGCACAGAGACAGACTACAACAATTAAAACAAACAAACAAACAAACAAACAATAACAAAAGCCTAGCAAACTCGGGGAAGGACAAGAATCTGATTTCCAGATTTGCTACATTATTTGTTTCAAATGTCCAGTATTCAATAACAACAAGAAATCACAAGGCATACAAAGAAACAGGAAAGTATGGCCCACTTAAAGGGAAAAATAAATCAACAAAAACTGTCCCTAAAAAAGACTTAATGGCAGATATACTAAACAAATACTTTCAAGTAATTGTCTTCAAGATCTCAAAGAGCTAAAGGAAATTTGTAGCAAGTGAAGAAAATGATGTATGAACAAAATGGAAATATCAATAAAGAGATAAAAAACCTAAAAGGAAACCAAAAGAAAATTATGGAGCTGAAAATTACAATAATTAAAATGAAAAAAATTCACCAGAGGGAATGAAAGGCAGATTTGAACAGGCAGAAGAGAGAATCAGTGAACTTGAAGATAGGACAATGGATATTATTGAGGCTGAGGAACAGAAAGAAAAAAGATTGAAGAAAAGTGAACACTTTAAGGGATCTTTGGGACATCATCAAGCAGATCACCATATGCATTGTGGGAATCCCAGGAGAGGAGAGAGAGAAAGGGGCACAGAAAATATTTCAAGAAATGATGGATGAGAACTTTCCAAATTTGATTAAAGGCATGAATATAAACATCCAAGAAGATCAATGAATTCCAAGTAAGATGAACTCAGAGAGACCCACACTGAGATACATTATAAGCAAACTTTGAAAAGACAAAGAGAGAATCTTAAAAGCAGCAAGAAAGAAGCAAATTGCTACATACAAGGGATCCTTAATCAGATTATAGGCAGATTTCTCATCAGAAATTTTGGAGGCCAGAAGCAGTAGGCTGATATATTTAAAGTACTAAAGGAAAAACACCTGTTAACCAAGAACCCTGTATCTAATAAAACTGTCCTTCAAAATTGAGGGAGAAATTAAGAAATTACAGATGAACAAAAGTTGAGGGAGTGCATGACCACTAGACCTGCATTGCAAGAAATGCTCAAGGGAGTCTTGCAAGGTGAAATGAAAGGACACTAGACAGTGACTCAAAGCCATATAGAGAAATAAAAATCTCAATAGATGTAAATACATTGACGGTTATAAAAGCTAATATTATTTTAACAATGGCTTATAACTGCACTTTTTGTTTTCTGCCTGATTTAAGAGACTAATGTATTTAAAAGAATCATGAGTTTGTACTTTGGGGCACACAATATATAAAGATACAACTGAGAACACCTGCAACTGAAAGGGGTGGGGAAAGAGCTGCACAGGAGCAGAGTTTTTGTTGTTATTGAAGTTATGCTGGTATAAATTCAAATTAGAGTGTTATAACTTTAGGATGTTAAATATAATCCCTAGGATAGCCACAAAGAAAATAGCTATAGAATATACACAAAAGGAAATAAGAAAGGAACTTAAACATTTCATTACAAAAAATCAACTAAACACAAAAGAAGACAGTAGTATAGGAAGTGAAGGACCAAAAAAAAAAAAAAAAAAAGCTATAAAGCATATAGAAAACAAATAGCAAAATGACAGAAGAAAGTCCCTCCATATCAGTAGTTACTTTTAACTATGAGTTGATTAAACTCACCAACTTAAAGACAGAGACTTTTGCAGAATGGATAAAAACACATGATCCAATTACATGCTGTCTGTCTATAAGAGACTCATTTTACATCCAAAGACACAAATAGCTTGAAAATGAAAGGATGGAAAATGATATTCTATGCAAATAGTAACCAAAAGAGAGCAGGAGTGGCTATACTATTTTCAGACAAAATGGACTTTAAATCAAAAGAGGATACAAGAGACAAGGACATTATATATTAATAAAAATTTTAATACAGTAAGAAAATATAACAATTATAAACATTTACTCACCTAATGACAGACCATCCAATGTATATGAAGAAAACTGACAGAATTGAAGTGAGAAACAGTTACACAAGAATAATTGGAGACTTCAACACCCTACTCACAATAACAGACAGAAGATAAGTAAGGAAACAGAGGGCTTAACGCAACGAACCCCTATCTTTAATAGACAAATACCATGTACTTTACCCAATGACAACATACACATTCTTCTCAAGTGCACATGGGACATTTTCCAGGATAGGTGATTTGTTAGACCACAAATTAAGTCTCAAAGGATTTTAAAAGACAGATATACAAAGTATCTTCTCTGACCACAATGAGATGAAGTTAGAATCAATAACAGATGAAAAACTGGAACTTTTATGAAATTGTGGAAATTGAATAAAGTTTTAAACATCCAGTGAATCAAAGAAAAAATCAAAAGGGAAATTAGAAAATACCTAGTGATGAATGCATAAAAAGGCAATGCACCCAAACTTATGGAACACAGCAAAAAGAATTCTAAGGGGGAAATTTATAGCTATAAATGCTTACATTAAAAAAATAAGATCTCAAATCAACAACCTAACTTTACAACTTAAGAAGCTAGAAAAAGAAGAACAAACTAAATCCAAAGTGCAGAAGGAAAGAAATAATAAAAATTAGAGCAGAAGTAAACAAAATAGAGAAGAGAAAAACAATAGAAAAAATCAATGAACCCAAAAGTTGGTTCTTTGAAAAAATCAACAAAACTGACAAACTTTTAGCTAGGTGGACTAAGAAAAAAGAGAGAAGACTCAAATTCTTAAAATTAGAAATGAAGGTGGGGATTACCAGAGTACTATCAAAGTTGCACACCAACATTGGATAACCTAGATGAAATGGAAAAAGTCCTAGAAGGACAAAGCCTATACCAAGACTAAATCACAAAGAAATAGAAAATATAAATACACCTATAACTAGTGAGGAGATTGAAGCAGTAATAAAAAATTTCCTGACAAAGAAAAGCCTTGTACTCAATGGCTTCCCTGTGCATTCTACCAAACATTTAAAGAAGAACTAATACCAATCCTTCTCAAACTTTTCTAAAAAACTGAAGAGGAAGGAACACTTTCTAACTCATTCTATGAGCCCAGCATTATCCTGATACCAAAGCCAGAGAAAGCCAGAAACTACAGGATATCCTTTATGAATGTCAATGTAAAAATCCTCAATAAAATGCAAGCAAATCAAATTCAGCAGCATATTAAAATGATTATTCATCATGGCCAAGTGGGACTTATTCCTGGAATGCAAGGATGGCTCAACATACAAAAATCAATCTGTGTAATAAAGCACATTAACAGAATGAAGGAGAAAAACCCACATGATTATTTCAATTGATGCAGAAAAGGTATTTGACAAAATTTAACACCCTCTTATACTAAAACACACTAGGAATAGAAGGAAACTAGTTCAACATAATAAAAACCATACACGAAAAAACTACAGTGAGCATTATCCTCAATGGTGAAAGACTAAAAGCCTTTCCTCTATGATTGGAAACAATACAAGAATACCTCCTTTCTTTTTTTTTTTTTTAAGATTTTTATTTATTTATTTGACAGAGAGAGAGATAGCGAGAGCAGGAACACAGCAGGGGGAGTGGGAGAGGGAGAAGCAGGCTTCCTGCCGAGCAGGGAGCCCGATGTGGGACTCGATCCCAGGACCCTGGAATCATGACCTGAGCCGAAGGCAGACACTTAACAACTGAGCCACCCAGGCGCCCTCAAGAATACCTGCTTTCAATACTGCTGTTTGGCATAGTATTGGAAATTCTAACCAGAGCAATTAGGTAAGAAAAAGAATAAATGCCATCCAAAGTGGAAAATAAGTAAAATTACCTCTGCAGATTATATGATCTTATTTGCAGAAAACCCTAAGGATTCCACAAAAAAAAACTGCTAGAAATAATAAATGAATTTAGCAAAGTAGCAGAATACAAACTCAACACGCAAAAATAAACTGGGGGTGCCTGGCTAGCTGATTCGGTGGAGCATGCAACTCTTCATCTCAGGGTCATGAGTTAAAGCCCCATGTTGGGTGTGGAGTCTACTTAGAAAAAAATTGTGTTTCTATCCACTAACAATGAACAATACTGAAAAGGAAACCACAAAAACAATTCCATTTACAATAGCATCAAAAAGAATAAAATACTTAACCAAGGAAGCGAAAGACTTGTACAATGAAACTATAAAATACTGCTGAAAAATTAAAGAAGGTATAGATAAATGGAAACACATCCCATGTTCATGGATTAATATTGTTAAAATGTCGATACTACCCAAAGTGACCTACAGATTCAATGCAACCTCTATCAAAGTCCCAATGATTTTTTTTGCAGAAATAAAATTCATATGGAAACTCAAGTGACCCTTAATAGTTAAAAGAATATTCAAAAAGAAGAACAAAACTGGAGGACTCCGTCTCCTGATTTCAGAAGTTACTACAAAGCTACACTATAAGCTACATTATCAAGACAGTGTGGCCTAAAGATAGACATATAAACCAGAGGACTAGAATAGAGCCCAGAAATAAACTCTTGAATATATGGTCAAATGATTTTTGTTAAGGGTGCCAAGACCATTCAATGGGGGAAAAGACAGTCTTTCAACAAATGGTGCCAGATATCCACAGGCAAAATAATGAAGTTGGACGTTTACATAGTGCCATATACAAAAATTGAGTCAAATGCATCAGACCTAAGTCTAAGACCTAAAACAATAAAACTGGTGGAAGGAAACATAGCACAAATGCTTCATGACTCTGGATTTGGCAATGATGTCTTGAATATGACACCAAAGGGACAGGTGATGAAAAATAGACAATTGTGCACCAAAAGACACCATCAACAGAGTAAAAAGGCAGCCCACAGAATGGGAGAAAAATTTTGCAAATCATATATCTGATAAAGGATTACTATCTAGAATATCTAGAAAATTCCTAAAACTCAACAACAAAGAACGTGATTCAAAATTAGGTGAAGGACTTGAATAGACATTTCTCCAGGGAAGATATATAAATGACCAATAAGCCCATGAAAAGATGCTCAGTTGCACTAATCATCAAGGGAAAATCAAATCAAAACTACAATGAGACACCACCTCACACCCATTAGGATGGCTACTATAAAAAAATAAAAAAGAGAAACAGAAAAAAAAAAAAGAAAACAATACAACAGGATGCAGAGAAATTGGGACTCTTATGCACTGTTGGTGGGAATGTGAAACTGTATAGCCATTGCCTGTGGAAAAGAGCATAGCACTTTCTCAAAAAATAAAAAATAGGATTACCATATGATCCAGCAATTCCACCTCTGGGTATACACCCAAAAGAATTGAAAGCAGGGTCTGAAAGAGATTTTTTCCCTGCCTCCTCCTCATGGTTTTGGGTACTCTACACATTCAGAGAAACTTGTCTAGTAACAAACTGTAGAAATGACCCCTGAATTACAGTTTTTGGAAGAGATATTTTGTATACCTGTGTTCATAGCAGCATTGTTTACAGTAGCTAAAACATGGAAGCAACCCATGTGTCCATCAACAGATGAATGGATTACCAAAATGTGGTATATACACACACATGGAATATTATTCAGCTTTAAAAAGGAAGGAAATTCTGTGATGTGCTACAACATGGATGAATTTTGGAGACACTATGCCAGATTGCCACAAGCCAGTCACCCAAAGTCAAATACCTTATAATTTCACTTATATGAAATACTTAGAGTTGTCAAAATCATAGAGACAGTAGAATGGTGGTTGCCAGGGAGACTTAACCAAGGAAGTGAAAGACTTGTACAATGAAAACTACAAAACACTGCTGAAAAATTAAAGAAGGTATAGATAAATGGAAACACATCCCATGTTCATGGATTAATATTGTTAAAATGTCGATACTACCCAAAGTGACCTACAGATCCAGTGCAACCTCTATCAAAGTCCCAATGATTTTTTTGCAGAAATAAAATTCATAGGGAAACTGGAGAAATGGAGCATGTGTGTTTAATGGGTATTAGAGTTTCAGTTTTACAAGATAAAAAGAGTTATGGAGATGGATGGTGATTATGGTTGAACAACATTATGAATGTATTTAGTACTACTGAACTGTACACTTAAAAATGGTTAAGATGGTTAAATTTTGTATTGTGGGTATTTTACTACAACAAAAAAAATTGAATCACTTCTTGGCCTTTGGCTAAGATCAAGTGCAACAAAAAAATTGAAAAAAAAAAAAAAGGGATGTGTTCACACAATTGCTCATCCAGTAAAATATACTGGCCATCCACCATCTGCCAGGCACTGGGAATAAGAATGAGCAATTCGCACATCATCCCAGTGTCTCATGGGGCTTCCAATCTAGAGGGCGTTATAGGCCGTTACAATAGAGAAGGCTAAGTGCTAAGTCCAGGTAGTGATAAGAGTCAAAGGAGAAGCACTTGATCCAGTTTAGGGTGTCAGGAAAGTCTTCCTGGAGCAAGTGGCAGTGAGCTGAGACAGGACAACAATTAAGAGTTGGTTATACTAAGGATTTGGATCGGGGAAGAGGGAAGGTGTTCCAGGAGAGAGTATGGAGGGACTGAACATAGTTGGACTCAGCTGTATAAAGATCACTTCTTTTAATTTGCCTAAAACATGCCTTGGTCAAAATTTAAAGTTAGCCTTGAGCTCTACTATATAGATTTTGTGTCCTAAGAACTATTTGCCTAACCCAAGGTAGAAATGACTTTTCCTGTTTTCTTCTAGAATTTTACAAATTTAGCTCTATATTTAGGTCTATGATTCATTTCAAATTAACTTTTTTTTTAACAAAAGATTTTATTTATTTGAGAGAGAGAGAGAGAGCACAAGCAGGGGAGGAGCAGAGGGAGAGGGACAAGCAGACTCCCCACTGAGCAGGGAGCCCTGATGTGGGGCTTGATCCCAGGACCCTGAGATCATGACCAGCCAAGGGCAGATGCTTAACTGACTGAGCCACCCAGGTGCTCCTCAAATTAGCTTTTTAATATGGTATAAGATAAATGTTGAGGTCCTTCCTTCCTTAGTTTGTTCCTTCTTTTTTTCCTCCTTCCCCCTCTTGCCCTTTCTCCCCATCCTCCCACCTCAATATCCAATTGTCCAGCATAATTCATTGAAAAAAACTTTTCCTTTTCCCACTGAATTGCCTTGGTACCTTTGTCAAAATCAGTTGACCATATGTAGGGTATATTTCTGGACTCTTCTGTTCCACTGATCTATATGTCAATCCTTACCTCAATACCACACTGACACGATTGATTACTGTAACTTTGTAGTAGGTCTTGAGATCAAGTAGTATAAGTACTCCAACTTTTTCCCCTCTCTATTCTAGATCTTTTTCATTTCTGTTAGAATTAGATAAGCAGTTTCTTAAAAAAGCCTACTGGTCTTTTGATTAGGTATGCATTGAGAATCTATAGATCATTTTGGGGACAATTAACATCTTAACAGTATTGAATATTCTGATCAATGGAGTCTTGCATCTTTCTGTTTATTTGGGCTCACATTATTTCTCTCAGCAATGTCACAGTTTTCAGTGTATAAGTCTTACACATATTTTGTTAAATTCGTCTCTGAGGATTGTTTTTTATACTATTTTTCAGTTTCACTTTCCAGTTGTTTGTTGCTAATATAGAAATACAATTGTTTTAAAAATATATTGGCCTTCTATTGTGTCTTTGTTAATCTCATTTATTAGTTCTAGTAGATTCTTTTGAATTTTTCTACAGAGACGATCTTGCTGTATGATAAAGACAGTTTTACCATTCATTTCAAATCTGAGTGCCTTTTATTCCTTTTTATTGTCTCATTGCACTGGCTAGAACTGCCTGTGTGATGTTGAATAGAAGTGTTGCAAGCTAACATCCTTGCTTTGTTCCTGATTTTAATGGGAAATCATTCAATCTTTCACTACTAAGTATGATGTTAGCTGCAGGGGTTTAAGGTGCCCTTTATTGGATTAAGGAAATTTTCTTGTATTCCTAATTTATGGAGGGTTTAAAAAAATTACAAATAGGTGTTAAATTTTGGCAAATGACTTTTCTGCATCTATTGGGATGATCATATATTGCTTTTTTTTTTTTAGTTTGTTAATATGGTGAATTACATTGATCTATTAGTTTCTGTTTCATATATTTTGATGTTCTGTTATTAGCTGCACACATATTGAGGATTGTTATGTTCTCTGGGTAATTCACCTCTTTATCATTATGAAATGTCCCTCTTTATTCTGGTAATATCCCTTGTTCTGAAAACTACTTTGAAATTTTTTTTTTTTAAGATTTTATTTATTCATTTGAGACAAAGAGACACAGAGAGAGAGAGAGACAGAGAGAGAACATGAGCAGGGAGAAAGGCAGAGGGAGAGGGAGAAGCAAGCTCCCCACTGAGCCAGGAGCCTGATGTGGGGCTTGATCCCAGGACCCTGGGATCATGACCTGGGCCGAAGGCAGACGCTTAACCATCTGAGCCACCCAGGCGCCCCTGAAAACTACTTTGATATTAATAGAGTCATCTTCAGCTTTCTTTTGAATAGAGTTTACATGGTATACCTATTTCCATCATTTTTCTTTTAATCTAGCTGCATTTTTATGCTTTAAGTGTTGGGTCTTGATTTTTAATTTAGTTTGACAATCTCTGTCTTTTAATTTGGGTGTATAGACTATTAACATTTAATATAATTATCAACAGGATTGGTTTTAAATCTATCTCTTTCCTATTTGTTTTGTTTTTAATATCTGTTATTTGTTCCTACTTTTCTGTCTTTTTCTGGATTGAGTTTTTAAAATATAATTAATTTTATCTGTACTATTGAAAGCCAGTGCTTTTAATTCCTGTACTACTCTCCCTCTCACAAGGACCTTCCAACAGAGAGCCAGAGGATAGAGTGAGCTGCTGGGTATAAGATAAAGGAAATCATGCTTTAAAGATTTATTTATTTATTTAATAGAGAGAGACACAGCAAGTGAGGGAACACAAGCAGGGGGAGTGGGAGAGGGAGAAGCAGGCTTCCCGCTGAGCAAGGAGCCCGATGTGGGCCTCGATCCCAGGACCCTGGGATCATGACCTGAGCCAAAGGCAGATGCTTAATGACTGAGCCACCCAGCCACCCAGCCCCACCCTGGGAAATCATGCTTTAAAGATAGGTCTTGCATCTTGAGATAAATAGCTACTTTCTGGACCCAAAAGCTGGTATAATTTATAAGGCTTTTTTTGCCCAGCTTCCTGTCTTCTGAGGCATCTCACCACCTCAACTTCTGGGAGTCTTTGAGATGGCATAAGCTGTGCCATCAATCAAAGCCAGAGGATGAGACCTAAATGTAAAATTCCTAGAGCTTCTAAACCCTGCCTTCCATTCTGAGCAGCAAATCTCTTCCAAGTGATTGCCAGGGCAGTGGGTTCCAGCACAGTGAAAAGCCTCCCTCTTTGATAGCCACTCAGTGCTGAAGGATTGAGAGACATTCATTGCCTCGCCAACTACTTACCTCCCTGGAAATGGATTGGGCAAGTACAGTCTCACGATATCTCTGTACTTTTACCATGCAATATCCATAACTGATATATCATAAGAATTTGGGCTATAAAGAAGATGATGGAGGGGCGCCTGGGTGGCTCAGTTGGTTAAGCGACTGCCTTTGGCTCAGGTCATGATCCTGGAGTCCCTGGATCGCGTCCCGCATCGGGCTCCCTGCTCAGCAAGGAGCCTGCTTCTCCCTCTGATCCTCCCCCCCTCTCATGTACTCTCTCTCTCTCATTCTCGCTCTCTCAAATAAATAAATTAATCTTTAAAAAAAAAAAGATGATGGACAGTTTCAGGTGGTGAGCTATCTATATCATGGAGATATTCAAGTTGGAGTTGGACAACTACTTAGCACAGATTGTTGCAGAGTTTTCAATAGTGGATGGGACAGTGTGCTGTCTTAGTGGTTCCTAAATTTGACTGAGCATCAGAATACCTGGGTAGTTTCTTTTCTTTTTTTTTTTTGCTTTAATTTTTATTTTCTTGAAGGTAATATATGCACATAGTCAAATAATACCAAAAAGCTTATAATAAAACACAGTGGTTTCCTTTCTCAGCTCTCTCCATTCTCCCCAGTCTCCTTCCCCAGAGGCATTATCTTTGTTTTAACTCTTTCTTCTAGTATATATACAAATCTCCATTACTCTAAATAAAAGTAAATTCTAATACGAAAGATATCTTTTAATTCGTCACTTTTGAACATCCATTGATTTCTATTTATTGTAAGTAAGGATTTAGTTATCTTAACTGCCCAATATAGCTATATTATCATTTAAAAAATATACCAATATTTAATAGTTATATTGTTATATGCATGCAAATATTCATAATTGAAAATTACAAATATTATGTGTTATAATTGAATATTATATTGTATAGTACAGTTTATTTTCTTCCTTTTCATTTCCCCTGAAGTTAATAATTGTCTTTATTTTTAATTTGCTTAGTTTTATGTGTATTCATTGGCAACTCTTCCTATACCTCCTAACAGCCACAGTCTCATCAGGCAATCTATTAATTTCATCTGGTTTTTTTTTTTTTTTTTTAATAGAGACATCCCTTCTGAAGACCTACATTTTTTTTCTTCCTGGGCTGATCACTTTCAAGGATTACTGCATCCCTTTTATCCTGGGTTTTTCCATTGCTGCCATTCTTAGTTTCCCTTGCCTCTCTCCTGAGCTGGATTCCTTGTTTCTAAATCTTGTGTCTTTTTTTTTTTTTAAGATTTTATTTATTTATTTGAGAGAGAAAGAGAGAGAACAGTTGGTGAGAGGGGCAGAGGGAGAGGAAGAAGCAGACTCCCCACTGAGCAGGAAGCCCAACGCTGGGCTCGATCCCAGGACCCCGAGATTATGACCTGAGCTGAAGGCAGACGCTTAACTGACTGAGCTACCCAGGTACCTCTCTAGTGTCTTTTTCTATCTTGCTTTTTCTTCCTTGTTTTGATTAAGTACAACATCTTCAAGTAGTTTCATCAGATTCAAAGTGCAAATGCAAACCTATGGTAAGAACATTACTATTTGTTAATTCATAGTACTTCAGTCTATACTGATTATTTTCTATGTGTTGTGAACAATTGTCATTCTAGGATCTCTTCTCACATCCATCCAGGAAATGCCTTTGGCTTCTGTCTATGCCTTCCCCTTTCTTTGCTTATTCTCTTATTTTGGTGGAAGACATTCTCGGTAGCCTTATGAAAAAATATAGAACAGAGATAAACTTTTGAGACTTTGGAAAATTGAAAATTCTAATTATTCTACTTCATACCAGATAATAGTTTGTCTGGGTATAGAATTTATGGTGGTCTTTAATGTCATTCACCAATATTTCTAGTTCTCTCTTTTCTAGGCACAAGGTAGAATTGTATACTTTCATCTTCTTGATGTTAGCATTGTGATGTGATTTGCTTTAGACAACAAAATGTGATTAGATGTAGAAGGTATTCCTTGGACAGAGCACTCTAAGAGAAAGTGTGTAATTCACCATGGTTTTTCTCTGCTACTCTGACTGACACATATAAGATACTGCAGGTTTTCTCAGCCTGGGTCCCTGAGTGAGAATGACTTGGGAGATATGTTTTCCCACCAGGCAGATGAGCAAGAAATAAAACTTTTATTGTTTTAAGCCATTGAAATTTAGGGGTTGTTTGTTGTCACATCATAATCTAGCTCATCCTGACTGAGATCAAGATAGATTCCCAGAAATGGAGTATAATAGGGGGCTATAATAGGGGGCCTGGCCTAGGGCTGTTTAGTGAGCTGTAAGAAAACTTTATTAGTGGTTATGAAGATGGCAATTTACATTATGCAGTGGGAAATATTTAATAAAATAGTCTGGGAGTCAGATCATATTTTTAAAGAAATTTAAACTCAAGATGAAAATATGGGGAAACAGTATGTTAGCATATTTGGTTATTATTGATGATGTTTGGCAAAATTGTAAGAAAGAGTATGCTCACAAAAGAATTGGCCAATATGCAAGCACAAATAAAAGTGAATAGAGAGTTTCCCAAAATTCAGAACCTTGAAATATTTGGAAGAGCCACTTAATTTTGGAGTCCAAATAGTAGGAGATAAAATTAAGAACAGTTGAGTGACAAAGGCCACTTAAAATTTATTCTTGTGGCATGGGTCAGAATAAGGGTATGACTTTCACTCCTACTGTTAAAAACCGACTAAGTTAAGATGCTTCAGATAAAGATCCTTTGTGGTTGTGGTACCTAGTTATTCTTTTCATAAGACAAATGTTTAAAGGAAGGAAAAGAAACCAAGACTGTTGCTCTCTCATATAATCCTGATAGGCCCAAGGTACACTGATCTTTAGAAGAAGAGAGAAGATATGGACATGAGAAATCAAAGACATAACTGTGGGAACTATGTCTCTAAAAGAAATGTGGGCTGGATTCTGTTACTGACAGAATCAAATAGGTAAGGAGATAAGATATTGAGAGAGTTGTATTGCCAAAAGAACCATCAGTCTGGATTGAGAAAGATTATTCAAGAATGTAAAATGACCCTATCTATCAGTAGCAAGTGATCTGATAAAGGGGCTCAGCCCTCAATGAGGAGAGCATATCCCACTACATTTACTTCAGATATGGCCAAGGAGAATAATGGAAAAGAAAGAATTTCCTAGGGAAAAGAGCCAAGATCAATGGAGTATAATGGCAAAGGAGCTACTCCCAGGGAGCATAATGAGAGCCTAATCTAACAACATCCCTTTTCGGGAATGAGACTCTCAAAATGTCTTCCCAGCAGGATTTCAGAATTGCTATGGACCATTGTCTTTTGTCTATTTTCATTCTTTTTCTTTCTGAATGGGACTGGCTCTTGTGGTTATCCTATCTCTGTTCCACCACTGTAGATTGAGTGTGTGGAGCAGAAAACATATTTTTACTTTATATGTCTCCAGATTAAGAGGAGATATAATGGAGACATTATGACACATCGTCCAGGGATATTAAACTTGGAAATGGAACTTTTGGGTTGTTGCCTTTGGGGAGAGGATGTGTATATTGCGTGGTGAGGAGAGTGAGACACATATTTAGTGACTAAAGGATGGATTGGTGATTATATATATCTGGGTCTCTCTGGGTGCAAGGTAAGTTTGCACTTCTTTCACTCTTTGAATTTAGGCAAGTTCTTGTAACTAACTATGGCTAAGGAAATGTGAGCAGAAGTGATGTGTGTCACTTCCTGATAGAATTTTTTAAAGAGCTGCTCACTAATTTGTCATGTTCCCTTTTCTACCATGGAAATGGGTGGAGAATCTAACAGCTGAGGTACCTGCTGAACTGAGATGCACAGGTAGCATCTAAGATTTTGGAGTTGTCTGTTACTGCAGCATAATCAAACCAATCCTGACTGATACAGAATTCTAATTTGTAAATTGTTTTTTTTCAGAATGATAAACACAATGCTCCCTTGCCTCCTTCAATTTAGTATTGCTGTTGAGAAGTCTAGGACCATTCCAATTTCTGATACATTGATTTTGACCTCTCCTTCTTTTTTTTCTTTTTGAGTTTTCTCTCTTGTTTTAGTGTTCTGCAATTTCACAATGATGTGTCTTAGCATGCATTTACTTTCATCAGTTGTGCTTTGGCACATGGTATACCCTTTCAATCTGGAAATTCATGCTCTTTGGTTTTGGGAAAGTTTCATGAACTATTTTATCAAAGATTTCTTTTTTTCTTGATCTCTTGTAATTTGATGTTGAATCTCCTAAACTGGTGTTCTAATTTTCTTTTTTTTTTTTCTCTCTCCTATTTTCTATTCATTTTGCTCTACTTTCTGGGATATTTCCTTAGATTTATCTTCCACCTTTTCTATTGGGTTTTTCATTTTTGTTATTAGAGATGTCAAAAATTTCATTTTTGTTCTTACAATGTTCTTTTCTTATATTATCCTATTCTTATTGTGTGGATGCAGTATCTTCTTTTATCCTGAGGATATTAATGATACTTTTTCTTTTAAAAGTTTTCTTCCTCTGGATAGTTTGTTTCCTCCTAGTTACCTTTTCTCTGTTTGATTTGGCTTCTCTCTTTTGTATTAGAGACTTTACCCCCTTCAAATATCTGAGAATCCTTGACTGTCAGCTAATGAGTTGAGTAGCAGATGAAAGAGGTGATTGGAAACTTTGAGCCTGAGGGTGACACATGTCAACTTCTATGGGATGTTTATTGAACAATGCCAGTGTCTTAGGTCTCTCCTCTTGGGCTGGTCATATTCCTCATACAGTCCCTATCAAACTCCTGCCTGAAGGCTAAAGGTCTGATTGCCAGCCTTTTAGAACCAAGTGGATGATCTTAGGATCCCGTATTTAGTATTATACAATTGTGATTTCCATTGTTTATGGTCTGGTACGTACCCTCTCAATTGTGCTGGTTGACACCTAGTTCAGAGACCTCTGTTCTACTCTTTCTAGAGAGTAAACCTTCAGTCTTTTGCCCCTGCCAGGTGGGGGAAGGGCAGTTTCCCAGCAGCATGGATTAAGGAGGGAAAAATCAGAAAAGGAGACTGAGAAGGAGTGACCTAGGAAGGTGAAGGACAACCAGGAAAGAGTGGCATCCCTGAAGCAAGCAAAGAAGAGGTTTCAGAGAAGAGTGAGTGGTCACTTCTAACAAAGAGTCTGAAGAATAAGATGAGGACAGAGAACTAGCCATTGGACCCAGCAATGAAAAAGCACTGGTGACCTGGATGAGAGATGTCTCTTGGTGCTGGGGGGACAAAAGCTTGGTTGGAGGGCGCCTGGGTGGCTCAGTCGGTTAAGCGACTGCCTTCGGCTCAGGTCGTGATCCCAGGGTCCTGGGTTCGAGCCCCACATCAGGCTCCCTGCTCTGCGGGGAGCCTGCTTCTCCCTCTCCCACTCCCCCTGCTTGTGTTCCCTCTCTCGCTGTGTCTCTCTCTGTCAAATAATAAATAAAATCTTTAAAAAAAAAAAAAAGCTTGGTTGGAGTGAGTTCTAGAGAGAATGGTAGAAGAATAAGTGGTGTCAATGAGTGTGGACAATTCTTTCCATTTAATTTAATTCCTTTTCAAAACAACAGTGTGAGACAGACAACCATCCTCATTTTATAGATTTGTGGATGAGGAAACTTATCTCAGTGAGGTTTAAGGGAATGTGCTCATGGCCTCATGGCTAGGCACTTCTCAAAACAGCTTTTGTCTAATTTTTCTTATTTTAGATCCTTCCCACCCTGCTCTAGTTCCAGAGGTATCGGTGCTGTTGGTACCTGAGGCTTTTGTGGATTTTTGCAGTGTAAATTGGGTTGATTCTCAGCTTTTCCTATTGCTAGCTAGGGATTCGACATTCCTGGGTCCACTAACTCAGTCATCACTTGTCTTGTCTCTCTCAGCTGTTCAGCTTCTAAAATGTTGTGATCATTGTCCAAGCTGCCAAGAGGGGTTTAAGGCTCTAGTGAACCACTTCTGGAACTCTGGATGCTATAACAAATTACTACTAATTTAGCAGCTCACATAACACAAATTTATTTTCTTACAGTTGTGTAGGTCAGAATTCTGACACAAGTCTCACTGTGCTAAATAAAATCAATATTTTATTTATTGATAAATAAATATCAATATTTATTTATAAATAAATAAAGTGAGGGTTGTGTTCCTTTCTGTAAGATCTGGATAGGGCCTATTGCCTTGCATTGTCAAGCTTCTAGAGGCCACCCATGTTCCTTGGCTTGTGGCCCCTTCTTCCACTTTCAAAGGCAGCAAAGGAAAGTTGAATCCTTCTGATACTGCATCATTCCGACCTCTTCTGCTTGCCTATTCTACTTTTAAAGATTCTTGTGGTTGCATTGGGTCCACCCAAATAATCCAGAATGACCTCCCCATCTCAAGGTCCTTAACTTAATCAAATGTGTAAAGTAGCTTTTGCCATGTAAGGTAACATATGGTCAGATTCTGAGATTAACATGATGATGTATCGGGTATGGGGGATATTATACTGCCTACTGCAATGTCCTAGGCTCTTTTTAATCATTCTGATCCTCAGTTTCTTTACCTAAAAAATGGAGAGAATCATATATCCCTTGAATTCAATGCATAATAAATACTTAACAAATGAAAATTCTCAAACCGTTTCTAGTCTCCCCCCCCCCCCCAACTCTGATTCTTGAGCTGGGGCTGGGGTGTCCCTCTTGAGGACTCAAAGTATCTTAAGAGAGCAGGAACCCAACTTAGGCACCTTACCACACCTAAGGGATCCCTAGTGTAGCAAGCTTTCACACCCCCCACCTCTGCCAGACCCTCTGTGTAGATTCCTCTAGTATCCTTGGGTGTCATTGTGGTTGTTTCATCTGGTCTGAGGTGCACAGATGAGAAAGTGGCCATAATGGTGGATGGGAGAGAGTGTGAACAGAGCCCTGGGGTCTTCACACCTAACACCTCTGGACTGAAGTTTCTCTGTATTTATTTTGGTTCTTACTCATGCCAGACACTGGCAAAGTGTTTACAAAATATAATTGCATTTAATTTTCAAAACAACCCTATAAAGAGGATTCTATTTTACCTCCCTGTTATGGATGAGAAAACTGTGACTCAAGAGATTAAGTCCCTTGCCTGGGGTAACACAGGCAATGAGTGGCAGAGCCAGGCAATGGGTCCAAGTCTGTGGGCCCTCAAAGTTTCTGCTCCTCACTGTGCTGCTGTACTGTGTGAGGCTGACAAGGTCCTTCCCCTGTGCTGCTGGCCTTGGACATGTTTGCAAGGGTCAGGCTACAAAATAGGCCATCTGGCCTCCCTCCCATTTTCTGAGACCTCCCCGCTGCTTCGGCCGCCCAGTCTCTCCCCCTTCCCTGTCCTCAGGGCCAGGAAGGATGAGAATCTGCACTGAAGGACTGTTGTCCACTTATCCCCAGGGGTCTGCTCTGCTCCCCTCCCTGGGAAGGCCTTTGCACTCAAGTCTTGAGCCTGTGTGTGCATGTTCTTGAGTGCTTAATGCACCTGCCTTGCAGGTTTCCGGGGGCTGCACTTGACCCTCACATCTGGGGGCTGGGACCACACAGAATGTCCCTGGTTGCCCCCATCCTTCTCCTTCGAGCTCCTTGGATTCTTACCCTCCTATCTATCTGATGGCAGGCACAGATCGTCTCCCCAGAAAAGTGTTTATGTGTATATGAACTTGTTTCATATTGAATTTCCAGGAGTTCAAGGACTTCCGGAAACCCTTTCATGGACCATCCTCGTGATCCACAGGTCTCTGATTAAGAACCCCTGAGCCAAGTGTCCAGGCATGTAGGTTCTCGGTCAGGAAACGTGCATCCTGCGTCTACCACGTGGTGGGTGTTACTCTTGCACTGTGGATGCAGCCGCGGAGCAGCAGGGTCCTGGCCTGCAGTGAGCTTGCCTTCACGTGGGGAGACACACAAGTGAATATGAATCTCTATTATAGTGTCAGGAGGGCTAAGAGGTGGGCAGTGGCCAGGTCACGTAGGAACTTGTAGATCATGCTAAGGGCTTCCGACTTTGTCCAGACCATGCTAGGAAGCTATTGTACAGAGAGCGGTAAGATCAGATTCTAGAAGACCATCCTGCCCGCCATGTGCAGAAATGACGGTGGGGAGGCCACAGCGGAAGCAGTAAATATACAGAGCTTAGGCCACTTGCTTGGGCTCAAAGGCTGGGCACCCCAGGCCGGAGGGCATCTCACCCAGCCCTGCCTTTGAGAAGCAGGATGCTCTGGGTGAGGGAGTGTCCCCACTCTGTTGTAGTTCCCACAGCAGCCACCCCCCACCTCCTTTCCCCTTAATAACCTCCTCACTCTTCTCAGAAAATGGCACCAGGGTACCCAAACTGGCTTTCTGCCCCTCTCCCCCAGTTTCTTCCCTTGTGGTCCTTGCTGCCCTGCCCTGGGGCTGTACTCTGTTTCCCGGGGACCTAGCTCTGTGCGGGGAGGGTGGCGAGCGCCCAGGCTGTGCTTCTTGATTGGATGGTGAGGGTGAGGAGGAAAGTGAGCTGAAGATGATGGTGTTTGCTCCATGACGGGTGCATATCTGCCTCTGTACTTGTTGCCTATACATGTGAGAGGTGTGTGCCCATACCTGGGACCCAGGTGGAGGGTGATGCTCTGTACCTGTGCAGCTCTTGTGGGTTCACCCTGGTGGACCCCTTAGCCCCAGGTTAGGAAAGGGGCATGCCCTGTAGCCCCCTGGCCGGGTGCAGGCCCTGGACACCCTGGGCTGGGAAGGCAACCTGGCGACACGGCGGTGGGCAGTGAGTCTGGCTTCCAAGTTCAGACTGCCGCCACACACGGGAGTGATATTCCTGCAAGCTGGTGGTGCGGCGATCATTGCAAGATGCTGATAAGCGGTTCTGAGAGAGGGCACGGATCAGGAGATGAAGGGGAAGGATTTCTTTTGTTTGTTGCCATCCCCTTCTCGCTGTCTCCTCCCAGGAGGAGGAAGGGAGTGTAGGCCTCCTGCCCCTGCTGCCCCTCAGCTGCCTCATCAGCATGCAGGGCCTGCTGCTGCAGAGAGGGTCCTTGCTGGCTTTGTGCCTTCAAGGTTATGGCCAAGGCGGCTTCGGCAGAGGAGTGGAGAAAGGTGTTGGCCAGGTTCCTCCAGGCCCCACTGCAGAAGTGGGCCTGGGAGGACACCTAGCCTTCCAGTGCCTTCCAGTACATGTGTGTCTCCTGGCTGCACCCCGGCCTGAGGAGGAGAGGGAGAGGGACTTAATTCCTTCCAGAAACCTCACATGCCCTTCCAAGTGCCAGCCCCTGTGCTTGGCCCTCAGGAGCTCCCCGCCCAGTGGGGGAGCTAGACCAGAAACAAAGGAGTATTTAACAGTGTAGTGAGAGTGTCTGCAAGGTAGAAAAATGACTGGGGGACCCCCGGCTGGGAGCACTTGCCCTTGTTTTATTAGGGTGTGTGTGTGGGGAATCCTGCTCAGGGAAGACGTGTGGAATTTTCCAGGTGGAAAGGAGACACACACAGACATCAAGGGTGTGTGAATGCAGGCATGGGGCTTGGGCCTGAGAAGGTGTTGGGTGTGGCAGGCAGAGAGGCTGTGGTAGAGGCTGCCTGAGGAGGATGGGGAGGAGTAGATGGAGGTGAGTGGGACTAGAGAGGGCAGAGGGTGTCCAGATGGTGGCGGGCATTTCCCGCAGGACTAAGGAATTTGGTCTTACCCCCAGGGCCCCACACCTTGCATGTTCGGAAGGCGGGGCATGGTAAAACTTGTTTTTAGAGAGACCCCTTTGGCTTCTTTGAGGAGGATGGATTGGAGGGGGAAGACTGGCAGGAGGGAGACCAGGCAGGGGTCTCTTGGGTGGTCTAGAGGTGGAGTTAGGGTTCCTGAAGAAAACAGTGCCCAGCAGCACCAGGAGCTAGACATGGTAGGGCTGTTGCCACCTGGCTGTGGGGCCAGACAGCTGGACGCTGCGGGGACTTGCAGGATTTTCCCTGGGTGCCAGGGTGGACTTTGGGCTTATCAACCAGGAGAGGGAGGATGGAACACTTCAGGAAGATTGACAGTGAGCCCAGCTTTGGACATGACAAGTCAGAACATGTAGGCACATGTGGCCAGCAGGCAGTGAGAAATGCGAGTCCAGATTTTAGGAGAGAGGTCTGGCCAGAAACATGGGTTTGTGAAAGGAGTGCCTGAGGGGGTGTTGGGAAGGAGCCGGGAAGGAGCCTGGAAGGAGCCGGGGAAGAGGAGAAGGAAAGAAGAGGGCACGGAAGTTGCCGCCTGGGAACACTATCCTTTGAGAAGTAAGGAAATGAGTCCTGGCAGCAGGCAGAGGTGAAGTCAGAGAGGCAGAGAGACAACCTGGGGAGCTGGGGAGCACAGGTGATGCAGCCAAGAGAGAATTTTAGAAGGTGCCAGTGGAGCCCAATACTACAGAAAGGCTAAGTGAGAAAGATGGCAACAAAGTCATTGTTTCTGGCAAATTTGTGGTCTTTGAGACCTCTAGGATTTGTAAGTATTTGGATTGTGACAGACTAAGGGGTACATTCTGTTTGGTCCTCAACAAGGTTTTGAGAGCCCCCTGTGTTCTTGGCTACTCACTGCCACCAGGATGTGTATCTGGGTCCCCGGGGGAAATAGAGGACGGTGAGAAAGAGCCGCTTCTCGAGAAACTCCGTACAGCACTGGGGTGTGAGGCTGCACTGCTGGGATGCCCCCAGGAGGGTCACTCAGGAAGTGGGGACAGGGGCGGGGCAGAGTCTGCTGTCGCTCACCAGTCCTCAGCCGCTCCTCCCGGGGCCACACACGCTGGCCCACCCGGCCTCCCCTGCGGTTAGATGTGGCTCCTTTCCTTCCCGGGCAAATGACTTGTGAGCACAAGTGATGAGCACTTCCAGCCATGGCCCTTTAGAACCTCCCTTGTGCAGTCCTTGTCCTCTTCCTCCCTTTACCATAGAACGGAGAGGACTCTGGGGTCCTAGAGGAGGGTGGAGCCACAAGGTGAAAGGAGACTCTGTTTATGAATGACCGCCTGGAGCCGACTCCCCACTGGGCTGTACTGTGAGCAAGAGATAAACTTTTATTGTGTTCAGTCAATGAGATTTAGGGGCTTATCTGTACGCAGCTAGAGTCACCTTAACAAAGGCGGAGATTTTGTCTTCACCCTTTGGGGCCTGCTGTCATGCAGGTGTGGCATGTCACAGCTTGAGCGAGGTGCTGGCCCGAGAGGAGGTGGAGGGGAGTGGTGCAGGCCCCGGGTGATGGCCCGGGGGAATGGCCAGCCTGGCAGAGGGGGTGGTGCCGGGCGGGACCTGGCGGTGGCTGACCAACCCAGGACTTTGTACTTGAGCTCACGTTACATCCTTCCTGGGGAGGGCCAGAAATACCACTGTCTTCTCTGGACGGCCCTGCAGGTCCAGTGGGGCAGAAATGCAGGCTATTACTCTAGCGCTATGCCTTTGGGGTCAGTGGATGATAGACTGGTGCCCAGCATCTAGAGACTGTCTCTTCAGCGTGGGGAGTTCTGGCTCTGTGGCTGGTATGACCAGGAAGAGCAGGTAACACGTCCTACAGTTCTGCTGAGTCTGTGTCTTCCCTTCCCAAGTGCAGGGCAGGGCTCCCTGTAGACCTGTAGGGCGGAATCGGGGTGCCCGGTTTCTCTTCCACGTTGTATGCAGATCAGGAAATCTACACAGCGTGATGTTAATGACTCCAGAGCCGGCTTGAAGTTAGGCCAGGAGACGGCTAATAGTAAGTTCATGTTAGTGTCACCACACTGGTCACAGCCCGATTTTCAGAGAGTCCGGCCAGGGTTCTCAAAATTAGAAAATTGACAAAATACTGATTATAAAAAATGAAACAAAAGAGAGCTAGCACTTACATTACCAATACTTAGACAACTATTGTTTTTAGTTTATAGCCTTCCAGCCTTTTTTCTTCTGTGAGCACACCCACATACATTACACACCTTGAATAATGTATATACAATATATTTATACTACTTATGGGGTATATTATACACATATATAAAAAACTAAAAGGAGGGGCACCTGGGTGGCTCAGTCGTTAAGCGTCTGTCCTCGGCTCAGGTCATGATCTCAGGGTCCTGGGATGGAGTCCCGCCTCGGGCTCCCTGCTTGCTGGGGGCCTCCTTCTCCCCTCCCTCTGTTGCTCCCCCTGCTTGTGCTCTCTCACTCTCTCTCTCTCTGTCAAATAAATAAATAAAATCTTTAAAAAAAAAAAAAACCCAAAGCTAAAAGGAATGAATTCATGCTGGGCATATAGCCTTATAACTTGCTTTTTCCACTTAAATCACAAGATTATTTTCTATATATTAAATGTTACTTTGCAATATTTTGTATGGCTTATTTAACCCATCCCTTACCGTTGAGCAATGAATCATTCTCAGTGTTTGCTGTTATAAATGGGCTCTGAGATAAATGTTTACTACAATACAGTAATGACTTTTTTTTTTTAAAGATTTTATTTATTTATTTGAGAGAGAGAGAATGAGAGACAGCAAGCACATGAGAGGGGGGAGGGTCAGAGGGAGAAGCAGACTCCCTGCCGAGCAGGGAGCCTGACATGGGACTCGATCCAGGGACTCCAGGATCATGACCTGAGCCGAAGGCAGTCGCTCAACCAACTGAGCCACGCAGGCGCCCCTACAGTAATGACTTTTTTTCGGATAGAGTCCTACATGTAGAATTTTTGGATCCAAAAGCAGGAGAAATTCTAAAGCTTGGTTAGGTGTAGACAAACTGGTCTCCAGACAGACTGTGCTAAGGAGCACTCCCGTCAGTGGTGGAGGAGATTCCTGTTTATTCACACCCTTGCGGGGACTGGGTGGTATCATTTTCCCAGGGCTCCTTTCATTCCTGGGCTGTACTGTGGAGAGGAAAGCAAGGCTTGTCTTTTGCCCCCAGGTCTGTCCTTCCCTGGGAATGGGTGAGCTTTGGTGAGATGGACCAAGCTCAGGTGGGAGCACTGGCAGAGGAAGAGAGCGGATGGCTGGTTGGCGGTGGTGCTCTGAAGAGAAAGGGCTGGGGGCTCTCCCCGGAGCATCTGACCACCCTGTTGGAGTTCTGGCCATGGAGCTCAGGTGGTGTGGGCACATGAGCCTTGTTCTGGGCATATGGTTTGGGCCAAAAGAGCACCCGAGATGGGCCTGGGAGACAAAGCAAATGAGGGTAGAACAAAGGTGGACACTACCAGTCATTGGCTCCAGGAGCTGTAACAAAAGCAAATATTTGGAGGCTGGGATTGCTTAGCTTTCTCCTTGGAATCAGCAGACTCTCGGAGGCTGGGATTAATTTGAAGAAATTTACAAGCAGAGTTTGTGGCAGATAAAACAGTTTGCTTATTTCACACTTGTATGGCCACCTGCTAGGAACTGTTTGTTCAGTTTCGGATTCTTTAATTAAAATCAACATAAAACAGATTGAAAACATCCCAAGAAGGGGATGCTTGATTTGCTGGAGGATATTGCAGAAAGATGGAGCAAAGTGGTTCAAAAAGTGTTTCGTCACCAAGCAAGCAGGCGGGTGGGACCGTGCAGCCCGGGTATGTGTGGGGTTTGAGTAGTCACACGTGTGTGCAAGCGGCCATAAGGTGGTATAGAGAACTCACGTAAGTCTTCCTCCCACTCTGGGCATTTTCCACAGTGGCTGTGGGCTCGGGTGGCAAAGTGAGGGGTCTTCCTTGCTTCCACCCCTCGGAAAAGGTCAGCTTTACATTTTTTCTTCTAATAAATAGTCATTGAATCCCTCTTTGTCACAAGTTGTGAATAACACACAATCTCTGACCAGAAGAAACTCAGAGTCCTGTGAGGGAGACAGGAGAATGAAACAGAAGTTAGAACCCAGGGTGTTCACGTGCTGCCAGAATGCGGGGTGCTTGGGGAGCCTAGTGAGGGAGCACCTCACCCAGAACTGTGGACGTGGTGACGGGACCCAGGTCAGACTCCTGAGAAGAAATGACCTGACCTCAGCTGAGGCCTGATAAATGGCTAGAAATGATTCAGGCTAAAATGATATATCCATTAGCTATTACCATAATATACTGTACTATCTCAGCGGCATATAACAATTACTACTTAACTTAGTCCATGTTTCTGTGAGTTGGCTGAGGGCTGGCTGATCTCAGCGGGGCTTGCCTGGGTGGCTCTCCTGATCTGGGCTTTTTCCTCTTGTTGCCTGGGGGTCTGCTGATGGAGGCTGGGCCTGATTAGGCAGCTCTGCCCCATGAATCTTCTCTCTTGCTCCCAGGGCCAACAGGTATGGTCTCTCACAGTGACAGGAAAAGCATGAGACAGTAAGCTTGAGCACAGAAGCACTTTTCCAATCTTTAGTTATGACCTTCCCACTGAAGTTCCATGGGCCAAAGCAACTCGTATGTCCTAATCCAAGGTCAAGAGGCAGGTAAAGGTATTCTACCTCTTTAGTGGAATAATGTCCTCCACCTCGTCAGAGTGGTGGCCATGAGTGCAACCTACCACACACGGGATGGATGCGTGGTGGAGTCAGGATGATAGGATACGGGACGGCAGGCACAGGATGGGGCTTGGCACACGCAAACTGTCTGGGAGGAGCGTAGAACATGCAAGACTGGAGGTTCCTGGGAAGGCCTGCAGGAGGAAATGAGGAAGGGTCTTATCTGTCAGCAAAGCCTGCAGATTTTATCCCCAGGACAGTAAGGAAGCATTGATGGATTTCGAGCAGGGGAGGGACATGGTTAGATTGTACCTTAGGATCACTCTGGCTTCAGAGCATAGAACAGAATGGAGGGAATAGAGTGGGAAAGACAGGGACCAGTTAGGAGACATTGAGTCACCCAGCCTTCCCTGAGAGTTGATCTCATAATCAGAAGACTCAGGTTAGGAGTCTTCTCCTGTTTTTATAAGGGTTTTTCTAAATGCTCACCAATATTTCACTCTCGGCATGTAAGAAGCCCCACTGCTGTCAAGGCAGATGGAGCTGGCTGAGCTGGTTAAGCAAGTGAGGAGGCTTGTGGGTCCTGATGCATCCCACCCACCTCGGCCTTGACTTCATGCAGGTGGTCCCCTGAATCTCACCATCAATTTTCAGCAGACCCCACCAGCTCCCAGGAAGGCAGAAGCTAGAGGTTACTACCCTTATAGGAATCACTCAGCTCACCTTGACATGGTCTGCCTGCACCTTCTTCCTTTCCTTTTGGGGCCAGTGTCCCTGACACCCTGTAGATGCAGCGGGGCACAGGCACTGCCTGCTGGAAATTTGGGGCCCCAGGGCACTGTGGGAAGGCCAGCCATGTAGGATCAGCCTGGTGCCCATTTCCAGGTACCTGTTGTTAACTCCGGATTTTATTTAGCTAGCCACTTTGTGTTTTGCATCCCTGACCTAAGTGCCTTGGTGTAGTGGGAAAAGCACTGTACTCAGGATACAGAGACCTGGGTTTGGGTCTCATTTCAGCCCCCAGCAAGTCCTGTGATCTTGAGCAAGTCACTGGAGCTCTCTGGACTCTGGTTTCCTCCTTGTTGATTTATCCCAGCAGGTAAAGTTATGAACTGAGGTCAAGTGCAGGTGCAGTAGCTCCCAGGAAACCACTCATCTCTCAATTCCCTGCCCAGCACACTACTGACCCTAAACATCCCTGAAGTGGCATCTGAAAAGCTACCTCCTCTTCTCGAGGGCTCAGGCAGACCTCTGTTGAAGCTCTCACTGCCTTACTTAAATACGGCTCCCCTGGTGTGGATTCCTCTTGTCAGTGCGCCTTCATCTCTGAGCCCCAGCGCCTAGCAAGACCTGGTGGCAAATAGTGTTGAAGAAATGAACGGGAATTCTTGCTAGCTTGATCTGGCCTGGCAAATTCAACCGCTGTCCTTGTTCTTTCTTTTCTGAAGATACTCGCAGCATGTAGCCCCCCAGGCCACCTCTCCCTCCTCTCCTACCCTCTCTCTTCCCTGTGACCCCCATCTCTGTAGGTCTCCAGCCTCCGCTCCAAGGCCCCTGAGGGTGAAGACTGGCATCACTCTGTCCCATCCCTACCCCTCACTGGTGCCGAGGACCCGGTGTCCTGTCCAGAGTGCATGAGTTGTCTGTTGATGGCCCCACATCTCAGTCTGCTCGGGTGGGCATAACAAAATACCAGGTTCAGGGGATGGCTTAAACAGCAGATATTTCTTCCTCACAGTTCTGGAGGCTGGAAGCCTGAGATCAGTGTGCCCATGGATTCAGTGTCTCTTCTTATATGGCACTAATCCCATCACGAAGGTCCCGTCCTTATGACCTCATCTGAACCTAGTCACCTCCTGAAGGTCCCACCTCTCCACTGGGGAGGGGTTGGTGGTGGGTAGTGCTTCCCACATATGAACTTGGGGAGGAGGGGACACAGTTCAGTCTGTAGCATCCAGGCAGCGCCATGTTTGGGTTTCTCCTCTCTCCCTCCCACGTCAGCCCTGATCAGCCGTGGCCTTTACAAAGCCCTGGGCGCCCCGAGCACAGTGGACTGGTCATGGGTTTGGGGCTGAAGCCCATAATAAAGACATCCCGACACCACCCATCACTGGATGTATGGCCTGGGGACTCACTGACACTGAGTTCAGTTACTGCACCTGGAAAGTGGGGATGGTTTCACTACGGCTGCTAACCATGCCTTTTCAAGCAGCTCTTGTGTGGAAGGCACCATGCGTGCGAGGTATAAAATCATCATCATCAAATCATTATGGCGCTGGAGCTGCCAGTCCTTGAGAGCCTGTCATGGTCCAGGCAGAGCTGACTCTTTATGGGTATTACCTCATTAACGTGCACACATTCCTGCAAGGCCTGTCTTCTTGTTCCGAGGTACCTCCTGCCTGCTTTGGAGGCTGCCGTGAGGAGCAAGGGAAATGATGCATGCGTGTATCTGGATGTTAATCATTACTAGGGTTAGGGGAGGGCAGGCAGGAAGATAGGGAGGATGGGCCCTCCCACCTCATTTCAGGAGAAGCAGCTCACATAAGAGAAAGCTGTTTGGGTTCTGGATTCGAAGGCAGGAAGTTTGAATCCCAACGATGCCACTTTCTACTGTGAGGTTTTGGGCAAGATACTTAGCTGCTCTGAGCCCCCGTTTCCTTGCCTGAGAAATGGGGTAAGATTCCCCACCTTGAAGATTAAAGGAGATAAGGAATAAATACAAAGCAGTCAGCAGTAAGCGTGGAGTTCACTATATTCCATATAGATGGTAAAGTGGCAGGTACCCTGGCTTACAGGATGTCCTCAGAACACGAAACTTGCTTTCTTGGATTTTGTTTTTATTTAGTCATCATCAAATGGGTTTTTGGGGTAGGTCAAGACGGTTCTCGTCGTCCAGAGGAGAAACCGAGGCTCAGAAATGTCAAGTGACTTGCCCAAGGTCATGCACTGAGCAAATCACAAGGCGGCTCCTGACCCAGGCTTGTCTGACACTGGGCTCTGCTCACCTCCAGTATCAGTGACCTACCTGGACTAACTGCCTGCCTCCCTGACGTCTTTGTGTCCGGCTCCAGGCCCGGGGCAGTGGCTGGGCCCCTATGGCGTCTGGTGGCTGGCCTGAGCCCTCTGTCCTCTCCCCTGCCTCCCATCACTGGCTCCCCAGAGTCCGGTCCTTGGCTGAGGGGCCCACTGCAGTGTATCAGCCTCCTTTGTGGTGTTGATTAGAGGCCTCCTCCTACAAACATCAAAGCTTCAATTAACATGGGCTGCTTGCAACCCTCTTGCAAAACTCTGATAAGCATAGAATTTTCTCTTGGAAAATGGATTTTTATTTAGTTGTGTGTACTGTTGGTTAAATGACCTACTCTATACACTGGCGCTGAGATTCCGGGGACAATTAGGGGGCTCGTCAGGAACTGGTTATCTGAAGGAAACAGGCACAGGGCTGTTTAGCTGTCTAATATCCTGACGGGGTGGGGGGCAGAGGAAAATTAAAAAAGCCTTCTTTCCTTCTCCAGACAGGGGGTGCGAGGGTGGTTTGCTGAGTTGGGGCTTGGTTGGGGAAGGCAGAGAAGCCCTAGCTCATGCTCTCCTGGGGGTGTGGTTGGGTTGCGGGCCCCCAGCCTTGTACCTAGCCTGCCATGTGTCTGTGTGCATACGTGTGCACAGGAATTTCTGGGATGCTGCTGAGAGCAGAGCCTGGCCTCTTTCAGGGAGGCCTGGAGAGGATGGGTGGCTGGTAGGGAGGGGTCAGGGCCTCAGGAACACAGCAGGGCTGAGGGCACCCAATCTGGGGAGAATAGGAGGAAGGCCAATGGGCCCCTCACTTTTTCAATGACCACTCATCCTATTAAACTTGGCCTTCTCCGAGAGAAGAGGGATAACTTTTGCGAGATGCTGTCTCTTTAACCTCATTCCTTCTATAAGAGGACAAGAAACACTCTTCCCCCAGCCCAGGAGATATATATGCCTTTCCTCTGAGTGGCAAAGACAAGGCTCACTGAAAGGTTATTGGGTCCATACCTCTGACTTAAGCCTTCGTGCTTGGATCTTTTTGGTTCTGAAGATCCTTTAGAAGCAGATGTCCTCTGTTCTCTTCAAACCTTCTTGAGCTGCCATCTACCACCAGAAAAGTTCTTCCTGTTGTCTAACCACATCCCTCCAGCTGTGCTCCAAGCCTCTCTTGAATCAGGTAGATAAATTTGATGGAGTGGGGGACTTAGAGTTAGGGGAGTGGCCTAGTTAGGAGAGGGAATGTTTGGATGAGGGTGAGGGGATGGCTGGGGATAGCAGAGGACGGGAATATGAAGAACAGCAGCTCACCAACCAGCATCTCTTCTTTGAGTCAGGGAGGCCTGGCGTAGCATGACTGTATTGATTCAATTATTCCCTACAATGTAATACTCTGCATTTGTGTGATAGCAACAAACAGAGTTGAAAGACATACAAAAATAAATGATCTGAAAGTTAATATGGCTGAATGGGCATCTCTGAATTCGGGGAGAGAGGTTTTGTTTTACATTGTAAAATCAATAGTGTGCAGAACAATGTCCTAACTTCCCTCAGGGACCCTAGCAAACCCGCCTGTATCGATCGCCATGCAAATTAATTGAATTCATGAAATCCACATTGCTGGGTAATTGATGCTTCTTATAATTACCTCCGAGTTATGAGCTTTTAGGGGATTGCATTGATTCCTGGGCAGTGGGGAGGGTAGGACAGGGCAGCGGAGAAGCTGGGTTCCCGGAACTGCCAGCAGAGGCTGCCCAGGTGGGTATGGGCAGGTGGGGGATGGACAAGGCTAAGTGAGGGGCATTTGCCTGGTGGTGGTGGGATCCTTATCCCCCAGGGTTTACTGATCCAGCCCATGAGAGGCTGGGAGTTGGGGGATACCTCTGCAGCTCTACTTGGACATTTTGAAGGACCCCCAGTAGGATGGCTGCCCTAGCATCTGGAGCTCCTGGGAAGCTGAGACTACCTTCAGGAAGTAATAATAGCAAACTCTCATTTAGCATTTATTATGTGCCAGGCATTATTTCACGTATTTTCACACGTAGAGAACTCATTAAATCCTCAAAACAATCTATGAGGTATGTACTATTATTGTCCTCTTTGATTATTGAAGAAGGCACAGAGAGGTTCAGTAAGTTGCCCAAGGTCACACAGTACCAGAGTTGGAATCCTTGACCACCAGCTAATCCATGCATGGAGTTTAGGAGTGAACTGCCTTAGGTCACATGAGAAGCCTGCATGTCTGTACTTAGGAGTATTTTTCAGAAGGAGGGTCTATAACTTGTATCAGATTCCCACTGAGATATTCTAGAAGTATCTGTTATGGAAACAGTATTTCTACTACTTGTACAATGAGTGTTTGGATCCACAGCCTAACGCTCCATACTCTGCGATCTTGGAGAAGTCCCCTAACTTATCTGAGCCTCTTCCACAACTGCAAAACCAGAATGTCTCTGAGTGACACAGAGCATTTACTCTTGTGGATTTCCCAGGAAGCCCTGAGCTGAGGGGGATGCCAGGCAGAAATTATGCCCATTTTATAAACAAGGAAACAGATCCAGACGGACTAGGTCTCTTGTGGAAGATCATGTGGCAGGTTAGTGGCAGGGACATAATGAAGAGAGGGGAACCAGTCTCCAAACCAGGCATGCCTCAGGCCACCCTCTGTTGTCTGCCTAGAGACCCTTCTGTGTGGATCAGCAAAATCCATAGTGAGTTGAATTCTGGGTCCTGCAGCCTGCATCCTGGTCCCTCTCCCTTAGAGCCACATGCCAGCTTGGCCTTCTCCTTCTCCCCTTCTCCCCACTGCTGATGCTTGGCCCAAAGTCATCGCTCCTTCCTGGGCTTAGCCCTTTCTCGGGACTTCGGGAATCTGGGCTGGAGCTGGCCAAGGGGTGGTCTTGGCCACAGGGCGGGAAGGCTGTTTTGGAGCCCAGAGGAGTGTCCTGACAAATCCTGTCTCCATGCTTCCCAGAAGGTGTGTGGGTGATAGCAGCCCCTCTCTTCCTTTTCTGGGCTTGGTGGAAGGTGAGGGTTCCCCATTCAGGTCACCCCTGCTGCCTGTCTGCCTTTGTTTTGGAGCAGTCGAGGCTGAGGTTCAGAGAGACTCCTCTCCTGATTGGTGGGCTCTGGCCTGGTGGAGCTGAGTCACCAGGAGGCACTGTCCAGGCTGGAGACCTGGCCTGGCTCCACATCCTTTCCAGGGCTGTCTGGGCTGGCCAGGTGGCACTCACAGAAGGGTGAACAGGGCTCAGAGTTCAAGGTGGTGACTGGGGCCACTTGGCAGCATGACGTTCCCTGTGGCTGGAGCTTCTGCCTGGCTCTTGAGGACTAGGTCGGGGAGGATGTGACCACGAGCTCCTTGCTGGACCCCAGGCTGCAGTTCAGCTCTCCATCTCCCAGAGGTTTAGGGCTAGGAGGGTACCGGCTTCCCACAGGGCAGCTGCCTCTGCTGAGAAGGCAGTGTGGGTAGCATGTTTAGGGGCTCCTGAACATTTAAAGAGGGACCGCCAGGCCTGCTCCCCTGGGATCTCATGTAATTCTCATTACAACGCTGTGGATCTGATGCTGTTTTGTCCCCATTTCCCAGATGAGGTGACTGGGGCTTGTAGAGGTTAGCAGAGCAGAGGAACCTCAGCGAATAACCCAGGGCTGTGACGAGAATGACATGAGGTCCAGGGCACGATGTGCTCTGTAAACAAGTCCTCAACGAATTAAGGAGAGTTACGGGACAGGAATGACCAATGTCCTTCTTTCCCCCCCGCCCAGCCTTTCCTTTTAAGCTGTCCTGGCACATTAATTCAGACCCTAAAGAAAATGGGCAATGTGTCAGGAAGTGATGGAAGATGGGAAATCACCTGCCAGACCTGCTCTCCTGGCTGCAGAGGCTGGTGTTCCAATGTTTATGGAGCTTCAGCTTTGTGCTTGATGTTGTATATTTATTTTTTATCTGACTCCCATGTACCATGGCTGTATGCCACACCATGAGGATAATACCCCACAAAACAGACTTACTATCCCCATTTTGCAGATTGGGAACTGAAGCAGCGAGTCAAGGTCATACCCACATAGTGAGGCTAGGTGAAGTCAGCACTACCTTGTTCTCACTTCTACCCTGACCTGCCTGTCAGCTGCATCAATGTGGGCAGAGCCAGGGACGATGCGGACCTACTCCATCCTGCTGCCCTTCCAGGGAATACAGGGCAATCCAGACCTGCCCACACCCTCCACAGCTAGCCCGGCCTGGGTGTCATTCAGAACTCCATCTTCAGTCGGACCTGCCGATGTCTTGCCTTGGTGTCTCTGCATCACCCCCTCAGCCTCCCTGTGGTGGGCACTGACTGAGCTCAGTTGTTTATAACCAAAGCCCATAGGGCTCTAGACCCAACCACGAGCCCCTGTATCAGCTATCCACTGCTGCATAACAAATTACCACATAATTTAGTAGCTTACAACAATACTTTATTTATTTATTTTTTAAAGGTTTTATTTATTTATTTGAGAGAGAGAGAGAATGAGAGAGAGAGAGGGAGAGCACAGAGGAAGAGGGAGAGGGAGAAGCAGACTCCCCGCTGAGCAGAGAGCCTGATGCGGGGCTCGATCCCAGGACCCTGAAAGCATGACCAGAGCCGAAGGCAGATATTTAACTGATCACCCAGATGCTCCTTATTTATTATTTATTATCTGACACAATCTCTGTGGGTCAGGAACTCAAGAGTGGCTTAGGTGGATGGGTTTGGCTTGAGGCCTGTTCTGAGGTTGCAGTCAAGATGTCAGCTGGGGCTGCATCATCTGGAGGCTTGACTGTGGCTGGAGGAGCCACTTCCAAAGTGGCGCATTCACGTGGCTCACAAGCTAGTACTTCATAGACTGCTTGAGTGTCTTCACAACATGACTACTCTCAGAGTGCATGATTCAAGAGAGAGCAAAGGGGAAGCCGCAACGTCTCTTATGGCCTTGTATTGGAAGTCATGCAGTCGCTCCCACAACATTTTATTTTGTTGATAGAAGCAAGTCACTACGTTTGGCCACACTCAAGTTTGGAGGGGAGTTAGCTTCATTTTTTGAAGGTAGGAGTGTCAGAAGGAATGGTGGACATATTTTAAAGTCACCACACTCTCAACTGCTCTTTTTTACTAGTAAAGATAAGCTACCCAGCTCTTTACCAGATCACAACCAGGACTTCACCCACTGCTCTTTGCGGGAACACTCCCCCACCTGTTCCTCGCAGTTTCTTCTGAGGGCTGGGTGGGGTCTGCAGTCCCATCCTCTCTATCGACCTGGTCTCCTCATTCCTGACATTCATGACCCCATCCTGCCTTTCCAGCCCATCTCTACCCACTTCCTTGGATTCTAGCTTCATGTTTTCGCTTCCTTCCTTACAACAATAATAGCTACCCTTTATTGACCACCTACTCTGTGTCAGACGCTATACAGATGTTGTCTATAATTCTTAAACAGTTCTGCCAGATGGGGAAAGAGAGGCTCAGGAAGGTTAGGTAACTTGCCCAAGAACATACAGCTGGTCAGTAGCAGACCCAGCATTCAAACCAGGCTGGCCTTTCCTGCCTCCTGCTGGGGGGGTCCTGCCACTGTCTACCTGACAAGCCTTTCCTCCCCCTTCTTTTCAGCCCTTCCCAGCCTTCTGGGCCTGGCTCCAGCATAACCTCAAGGTGAGGCTTTCTCGGATGCCTCCGGCTGGCCGTGAATAATGCAGGAGTCCCTCCGTGTTATTGTCATCTTGTTACTTGTGCACATACCTATTTTCTCTATTAGCCTATGCATGTTTGAAGACATAGCTTATCTAATGGTTCCTTTGTCCCCCAAGGTACCTGGGACATAATGGGAGCTCGGCAAGAATTTGCAACACAAGTGGATGCAATGGTCCCACCAGCCCACCAGCTGGGATTCAGAAGTCTGGGTCCCTAACTGGGGCTGGATGCTGCAGGGCTACCCCACCTGGGAAAGGGTCAGAAACCAGAGCCCCTGTGCCCCTCTGCCCAGTGCCGACATCCCACCCCTCCTCACTTCAGTGGGCCATCTGGGCTGGCTCCTTCCTCCTAGCCTCAGCTCCAACGGGACCTGCTATCACAGCTCCAAACTCCCTGCTCTTTCTTCCCTAAACTGATTCTCAGTCAGACCTCTCTCTTTATTCGACTTCTCAGTCCTCTTCAGGTTTGTTCCTGGAATCTTTTGTGCCCCTCCCCTAGCTCTTCTGAGTCACATGCCTGGGGCCCTGTCCCCCAACCTACCCCTCTCCCTGGGGACACTGGACCTGTTGCTGGTCTCCAGCCCACCTGCCCTCCCTCCTCCCCTCCCTCTTTCCCTCCTGTGGGGCCCCTCCCTGCGCCCATCTCCCTGCTCTTGTCTCCAAGGTTACCTGGTGACTTTGCCCATCTGGGCTTCCTCTTCCCGCCTCCCATCTCCCATTTCTTAGCTGTTCCTGCAGGGAGGGTGGAAGCACCTTGAGAAATGGAGCCTTCTCCCTCCTCCCTGGTCCTTCCACTGGGGGTCTGTCCCTTTGTCTCCTTCTTTCCTTCCTTTCCTCTGCCTTGTAAGCTTTCCTTTCCCTCCTGCTTTGTCAAATTCTCTCCTGTTCCTCGTCTCTTTGTCTCTCCTTTTTTCTACCTCTTTGTTTCTCCATCTTTCTTTTTTCTCCCTGTCTCTCACTTTCTATTGAATTCAGAAAGACTAAAGAATTAAACCTGGCCCCAGTTCCCCAAAAGGGGCCCTCACTGGCACCCCATCTCTAGGTTTTGGTGCTAAAGGGCTTTGTGAGAGGAAATTTAAGTCAGCCCAAGGCAGGGCAGAGCTCTGTACAGGGCAGGTCAAGAGGTGCTTAGGGGAGGGGAGTGGGCAAGACCCCATGGTAGCAGGTGCACCCTGCTTTCCAAATATATGCTAGGTGTAAGGACAGATCAGTGCCCCCCTCTCCCCCCGTGGCTGGGACATGGCTGGCAGAAGCAGAGGCTAAGGCTGAGGGAGGGACCCTTGTTCCCACGTGTTTGGGCAAATGCTCTCAGGTGGTGGAGGTTTGCTGCAGGCTGCCAGTGATCTATAGGTTGCTCCACTTTCATCACTCTAGGCCATGCACACGATGAACCTAGCACAGAGCCTGGCACACAGCAGGTGCTCAATTAGTGTGTGTTTCCTTTCTGAGGAGGGGCTTGCACACAGCCTCTGACCTCCTGGTCCCAATGGCACGATGTAACATTCTAGGAGTAATAAAACTTTTCCCAAGAACCTTTTAGGGGACTTTTCCAGAAAAATTAAAAGAACAATTTTTTTCCTTTGGGAAATGTCCATTTCCCTCTGTTGAAAATTTCCCATTTTTCTCTCAGACTTTGATATCTGCACCGAAACACAGTAAATGACTTCTATATTTCAACATGATCATTACATCTTAATGCATTTTATGTTCCTAAACTAATAGTGATATTGTAAGGGGCCCTAAAAACAAGACCTTGCCTAAATTTGGACCCCCTCACGTTTTCCCCCTTGGCCTCAGCATTTCTGGATTCCTCCCCCCCCACCCCGCGCCCCACTCCCCACATGTGTCTCCAGACTAGAGCCCTGGGAGATCGGGCTGAGATGACAGGTGCTAGGCACTGCTAAATACAGAAGCAAGGGCAAGGCTGCTAGCTCAGCCAGGCTCAGCCAGGGCCACCCATTCAGACCTGGCCAGACCCTGTCCAGCATGGTCAGCCCTAACCAGGCCCAGTCAGATCCCATCAGACCCAGCTAGGCTGCCCTGAGGCTTCAGTTCTAAGTGGGTCCTTCCTGGTCTCCGAGAGGGGCCGTTTCTGGCTTCTGTTCCAGATTCCCAGGATGAACAAAGGAATCCTAGTTCAGGCACATAATATGTATGCGGGGACAATCCATGCCATTCTTTCTTCTCCCACAAGTATTTGAGAACACCTAGTGCCAGGTGCCAGTTCTAGGCCATCCTCCAACTCCTGGAATGTGTCCTGTCTTCTTTGTTGACCTATTACCACTGTCTTTTCAAAAATGGGTGTATAACTCACTTCCTTCTGGAAGCCTTCCCTGATTAACTCCATTCATTCACTGAACACGTATTTATGGAATGTCTGCCACATGCCAGGCACTATAATAGACCCTGGGAATATATTAGTGAACAACACAGGTGAGGTTCCTGCCGCCATGAAGCTGACATGGGAGAGACAGACAGTAAACAGAAGGACAGGTGACTAATAGGGGGTACTACCCTGGCTGGAGGGCCAGGGAAAGCCCAGTCTGCTCTCTGAGGGGAAAAATCCTGTCTTGAGAGGGATGTTCTAGTTCATCTCTCCACTCACTAGCAGTGTGACCTTGGGCAAGTCACCTATCTCTGAGCTCATTTTCTTCATCCGTGAAAGAAAAGAGTTCGGAGAAAGGTCCCCTTTTGCTCTAGAATTATTGTGTCTTTACTGCAAAGCAAATTTGCTTTCAGATAAATTCATAAACATATTACATTATTTCTTCAGTCTTACTCGGTCATCGTAGAAAAACGTAAAATTCCAATTAAGCATAAAGGAAAAAAAAAAAGAAATAAACACAACAAAATAAATAGGCAAACAAACTGACAAAAATGTCCTACCCACAATCCCTCCTCTTAGGGATAACGGCTCCTGGCACTTTGGGAATCTAGGCTCAGGCCGAAGTTGACAGTGAACCTCTGCCTGGGTCTGGGACGTGCACTGTCGCCCACTCACCCTTCCCCTGTCCCTGCCATGCCGTGCCAGGGCTGGACCAGGCATGCCGAAGCCGGGGGCAACCTCTCCAAGGGCCGAGGTCCCCTCTCTGGCTGCTTGGACTGGTCTGGAGTCTCGGACCGTGTCCACTGACCAGAGGCCACCCTGCCAGGGCACACAGAGGTGGATCCCTCCAGGCGCAGGCTGGGCAGATCCCGGCCGGCTGCCACTCCCCTGGGGGCTGCGTGCGTCTCTGCCTGGGTTCGCCCCACTGTGCGGGCGGGGATGCAGTGCAGCCTGCGGCCAAAAGATGGCAGCACTGCACTGCCTCAGTCCGTGCCGCACGGCTTCGGGGCCGCAGGACGAGCCCGTCACTGGTGTGCCGGGTTCTGGGAAGGGTCCTTTGCCCTCCAAGCCTCTGGGTGGGGACTACCGCTTTGGCTGGGCCGCACAGAAGCTGTGGTTCACGTGGCCTCCGCGCAGAGCGACAGAAGGATCATTGCATTCTGGAGGCAGTGGCCCTGGCCTCCATTCCCGAATTGCTCCCTACACCTCCAGGGTCGTTGCTGTTTGGGAGGAGAACAGTCTGGGGGTAGGACCTCAAGACCCTGGATAACCGTAGCCTGTTCCCCTCCCCCCCCCCCCCCCAGCTTTTCTACCCTTGTAGATACCAGGGCTGGGAGGGGACCTGAGAGAGAGGAGGGGCCAGGATGGCTAAGATGTCAATTCCAGTCTCACTGTCTGGCCTCCAAGCCCAGTTCCACAATTTGCTTGCTCGATTACCTTTGGCAAGTAATTAACCTCTCTGAGTTTTCTTATCTCTAAAAGGGGAACAATAAGAATAATGTTAGGTTTTATTATTACTAGCTATTTTAAATTCTTAAATTCTTTTTTTTTATTCTTATGTTAATCCCCTACATTACATCATTAGTTTTAGATGTAGTGTTCCATGATTCATTGTTTGTGCATAACACCCAGTGCTCCATGCAGAATGTGCCCTCCTCAATACCCACCACCAGGCTAACCCATCCTCCCACCCCCCTCCCCTCTAGAACCCTCAGTTTGTTTTTCAGAGTCCATTGTCTCTCATGGTTCGTCTACCCCTCTGATTTCCCCCGCTTCATTCTTCCCCTCCTGCTACCTTCTTCTTTTTCTTTTTTTTTTCTTAACATATATTGCATTATTTGTTTCAGAGGTACAGATCTGAGAGTCAACAGTCTTGCACAATTCACAGCGCTTACCAGAGCACATACCCTCCCCAGTGTCTATCACCCAGTCACCCCATCCCTCCCACCCCACCCCCCACTCCAGCAACCCTCAGTTTGTTTCCTGCGATTAAGAATTCCTCATATCAGTGAGATCATATGATACATGTCTTTCTCTGTTTGACTTATTTCGCTCAACATAATACCCTCCTGTTCCATCCGCGTCGTTGCAAATGGCAAGATCTCATTCCTTTTGATGGCTGCATAATATTCCATTGTATATATATACCCCATCTTCTTTATCCATTCATCTGTCGATGGACATCTTGGCTCTTTCCACAGTTTGGCTATTGTGGACATTGCTGCTATAAACATCGGGGTGCAGTACCCTTTCGGATCCCTACTTTTGTATCTTTGGGGTAAATACCCAGTAGTGCAATTGCTGGATCATATGGTAGCTCTATTTTCAACTTTTTGAGGAACCTCCGTACTGTTTTCCAGAGTGGTTGCACCAGCTTGCATTCCCACCAACAGTGCAGGAGTGTTCCCCATTCTCCGCATCCCCACCAACATCTGTCGTTTCCTGACTTGTTAATTTTAGCCATTCTGACTGGTGTGAGGTGGTATCTCATTGACGTTTTGATTTGGATTTCCCTGATGCCGAGCGATGCTGAGCACTTTTTCATGTGTCTGTTGGCCATTTGGATGTCTTCTTTGGAAAAATGTCTGTTCATGTCTTCTGCCCATTTCTTGATTGGATTCTTTGTTCTTTGGGTGTTGAGTTTGATGAGTTCTTTATAGATTTTGGATACTAGCCCTTTATCTGATATGTCATTTGCAAATATCTTCTCCCATTCTGTCGGTTGTCTTTTGGTTTTGTTGACTGTTTCCTTTGCTTTGCAAAAGCTTTTTATCTTGATGAAGTCCCAATAGTTCATTTTTGCCCTTGCTTCCCTTGCCTTTGGCGATGTTTCTAGGAAGAAACATCGGTTGCTGTGGCTGAGGTCAAAGAGGTTGCTGCCTGTGTTCTCCTTTAGGATTTTGATAGACTCCTGTCTCACATTGAGGTCTTTCAACCATTTGGAGTCTATTTTTGTGTGTGGTGTAAGGAAATGGTCCAATTCCATTCTTCTGCATGTGGCTATCCAATTTTCCCAACACCATTTGTTGAAGAGACTGTCTTTTTCCATTGGACATTCTTTCCTGCTTTGTCAAAGATGAGTTGACCATAGAGTTGAGGGTCCATTTCTGGGCTCTCTATTCTGTTCCATTGATCTATGTGTCTGTTTTTGTGCCAGTACCATGCTGTCTTGATGACAGCTTTGTAATAGAGCTGGAAGTCCGTGATGCCGCGGACTTTGTGATGCCGCCAGCTTTGCTTTTCTTTTTCAACATTCCTCTGGCTATGCGGGGTCTTTTCTGGTTCCATACAAATTTTAGGATTATTTGTTCCATTTCTTTGAAAAAAGTGGATGGTATTTTGATGGGGATTGCATTGAATGTGTAGATTGCTCTAGGTAGCATTGACATCTTCACAATATTTGTTCTTCCAATCCATGAGCATGGAACGTTTTTCCATTTCTTTGTGTCTTCCTCCATTTCTTTCATGAGTATTTTATAGTTTTCTGAGTACAGATCCTTTGTCTCTTTGGCTAGATTTATTCCTAGGTATCTTATGGATTTGGGTGCAATTGTAAATGGGATCGACTCCTTAATTTCTCTTTCTTCTGTCTTGTTGTTGGTGTATAGGAATGCCACTGATTTCTGTGCATTGATTTTATATCCTGCCACTTTACTGAATTCCTGTATGAGTTCTAGCAGTTTTGGGGTGGAGTCTTTGGGGTTTTCCACATAAAGTATCATATCATCTGCAAAGAGTGAGAGTTTGACTTCTTCTTTGCTGATTTGGATGCCTTTTATTTCTTTTTGTTGTCTGATTGCTGTGGCTAGGACTTCCAATACTATGTTGAATAGCAGTGGTGATAGTGGACATCCCTGCCGCGTTCCTGACCTTAGGGGGAAAGCTCTCAGTTTTTCCCCATTGAGAATGATATTCCCTGTAGGTTTTTCATAGATGGCTTTTATGATATTGAGGTATGTACCCTTGATCCCTATACTCTGAAGAGTTTTGATCAAGAAAGGATGCTGTACTTTGTCAAAAGCTTTTTCTGCATCTATTGAGAGGATCATATGATTCTTGTTCTTTCTTTTGTTAATGTATTGTATCACATTGATTGATTTGCGGACGTTGAACCAACCTTGCAGCCCAGGGATAAATCCCACTTGGTCGTGGTGAATAATCCTTTTAATGTACTGTTGGATCCTATTGGCTAGTATTTTGGTGAGAAATTTTGCATCCATGTTCATCAGGGATATTGGTCTGTAATTCTCCTTTTTGATGGGGTCTTTGTCTGGTTTTGGGATCAAGGTAATGCTGGCCTCATAAAATGAGTTTGGAAGTTTTCCTTCCATTTCTATTTTTTGGAACAGTTTCAGAAGAATAGGTATTAATTCTTCTTGAAATGTTTGGTAGAATTCCCCTGGGAAGCCATCTGGCCCTGGGCTTTTGTTTTTTGGGAGATTTTTGATGACTGCTTCAATTTCCTTAGTGGTTATAGGTCTGTTCAGGTTTTCTATTTCTTCCTGGTTCAGTTTTGGTAGTTGATACATCTGTAGGAATGCCTCCATTTCTTCCAGGTTATCTAATTTGCTGGCATAGAGTTGCTCATAATATGTTCTTAAAATTGTTTGTATTTCTTTGGTGTTGGTTGTGATCTCTCCTCCTTCATTCATGATTTTGTTGATTTGGGTCATTTCTCTTTTCTTTTTGATAAGTCTGGCCAGGGGTTTATCAATCTTGTTAATTCTTTCAAAGAACCAGCTCCTAGTTTCGTTGATCTGTTCTACTGTTCTTTTAGTTTCTATTTCATTGATTTCTGCTCTGATCTTTATTATTTCTCTTCTCCTGCTGGGTTTAGGCTTTATTTGTTGTTCTTTCTCCAGCTCCTTTAGGTGTACAGTTAGGTTGTGTACTTGAGACCTTTCTTGTTTCTTGAGAAAGGCTTGTATTGCTATGTACTTTCCTCTTAGGACTGCCTTTGCTGTATCCCAAAGATTTTGAATAGTTGTGTTTTCATTTTCATTGGTTTCCATGTATTTTTTTAATTCTTCTTTAATTTCCTGGTTGACCCATTCATTCTTCAGTAGGATGCTCTTTAGCCTCCATGTATTTGAGTTCTTTCCGACTTTCCTCTTGTGATTGAGTTCTAGTTTCAAAGCATTGTGGTCTGAAAATAGGCAGGGAATGATCCCAATCTTTTGGTACCAGTTGAGACCTGATTTATGACCTAGGATGTGATCTATTCTGGAGAATGTTCCATGGGCACTAGAGAAGAATGTGTATTCCATTGCTTTGGGATGGAATGTTCTGAATATGTCTGTGAAGTCCATTTGGTCCAGTGTGTCATTTAAAGTCTTTATTTCCTTGTTGATCTTTTGCTTAGACGATCTGTCCATTTCAGTGAGGGGGATGTTAAAGTCCCCCACTATTATTGTATTGTTGTCGATGTGTTTCTTTGCTTTTGTTATTAATTGCCTTATATAATTGGCTGCTCCCATGTTAGGGGCATAGATATTTACAACTGTTAGATCTTGTTGGATAGACCCTTTAAGTAGGATATAATGTCCTTCCTCATCTCTTATTACAGTCTTTGGTTTAAAATCTAATTTGTCTGCTATAAGGATTGCCACCCCAGCTTTCTTTTGGTGTCCATTAGCATGGTAAATGGTTTTCCACCCCCTCACTTTCAATCTGGGGGTGTCTTTGGGTCTAAAATGAGTCTCTTGCAGACAGCATATCGATGGGTCTTGTTTTTTAATCCAGTCTGATAGCCTGTGTCTTTTGATTGGGGCATTTAGCCCATTTACATTCAGGGTAACTATTGAAAGATAGGAATTTAGTGCCATTGTATTGCCTGTAAGGTGACTGTTACCGTATATTGTCTGTGTTCCTTTCTGGTCTATGTTGCTTTTAGGGTCTCTCTTTGCTTAGAGGACCCCTTTCAAGATTTCTTGTAGGGCTGGTTTTGTGTTTGCAAATTCCTTTAGTTTTTGTTTGTCCTGGAAGCTTTTTATCTCTCCTTCAATTTTCAATGACAGCCTAGCTGGATATAGTATTCTTGGCTGCATATTTTTCTCATTTAGTGCTCTGAATATATCCTGCCAGTCCTTTCTGGCCTGCCAGGTCTCTGTGGATAGGTCTGTTGCCAATCTAATGTTTCTACCATTGTAGGTTACATATCTCTTCCCCCGAGCTGCTTTCAGGATTTTTTCTTTGTCTATGAGACTCGTAAGTTTTACTATTAGATGTCGGGGTGTTGACCTATTTTTATTGATTTTGAGAGGGGTTTCTCTGTGCTTCCTGGATTTTGATGCCTGTTTCCTTCCCCAAATTAGGGAAGTTCTCTGCTATAATTTGCTCCAT
Organism: Neomonachus schauinslandi; assembly: GCF_002201575.2. Lineage (NCBI taxonomy): Eukaryota > Metazoa > Chordata > Mammalia > Carnivora > Phocidae > Neomonachus > Neomonachus schauinslandi. The sequence continues at coordinate 98,035,547 of NC_058413.1, forward strand.
TATACCTTCTGCCCCTCTCTCTCTTTCTTCTTCTTCTGGGATCCCAATTATTCTAATGTTGTTTTGTCTTATGGTATCACTTATCTCTCGAATTCTGCCCTCATGATCCAGTAGTTGTTTATCTCTCTTTTTCTCAGCTTCTTTATTTTCCATCATTTGGTCTTCTATATCACTGATTCTGTCTTCTGCCTCATTTATCCTAGCAGTTAGCGCCCCCATATTTGATTGCACCTCATTAATAGCCTTTTTGATTTCTACTTGGTTAGA